>NC_053443.1:42187312-42315609 GCF_007990345.1 Gossypium hirsutum
TCAGAAAATTCTTCAGACATGCTTCAACAAAATATTAGAAAACAAAAGTTAAATTAGAAAGAAAAATAATTCTCACCACAAATCTCTCAAGTTCGCTCAAAAAGAAAAATTCACTCACTCGTGTTTGAACTCTCTTTTAGGCTTTTTTTTGGAATGAACTCACGCTCTCTTGCCTTTTACCACTCGACCTCGTCTCACAAATTCGTAATTCGTCTCGATAGACTTAATTTGCTGCTTGAGGGTCGGTTTCAAAATGGGTTACAATGGATAATGTCGGGTGTAGGGTAGGCTGAACAAAGAAGAAAATTGGTTTAAAGTGTGGCCTTGGGATGGGTAAATAATGTTAGGAAGGGAAACTTGATGATCGGAGTAATAAGTGATAATGATAAAAACTCGCAAGACTTTTCACTTTTTTTTTCTTTTAACTCGATTTTTTTGTCACTTCTTTTTTTTTTAATTTTTTTTGAATTTCTTCTTCTTTTTTTTTAAATCCAATACAATAGCAAACTAAATACAAGGAAGAAAAAAAATTAAATTAAATTCCAACAAATTTTTTTTTGATTTTTTTTTGACTTTTTTTTATGTTACGAACCTACTCCGAGCTTGATACGAATGTCGGTACTCCTCGTTTTAGTAGCTCTGATACCAAATGATGTGATCCAGCTCGGTTGATTGAGTCGATTCACTTGATTGCCCGATCGTCGACGAGAAGTTTGTTCGATTTTGTAGATAGATGGAGTTAGATGATTTTTTATAGCGGAAGTTGAGAAAATGGGTTCAAAAAATGGTTTGGATAGATGTTTGATAGGCTCGGTGAAATAAAGAAATATTGTTTATAATTTAATAGTTAAAATGGAATGGAAAAATAGAACTCAAGCGAAGAACGATTCAATACTATATGAAGTATTTCCCCGGGACTTATATTGCTCAAGGTGGATTAAATGGATTGTCGAAGATGGACCTTGACCCGTTACCTATAGAGAGGTAGGAACCAAAGGTATATAAAAGGTGGATGAACGCCACACCAGGATGGTGATAAGTTCAAGAAGTCGGGTTGACGCCACTAGCGAGCTAGATAAGTCAGAACGAGACTCGTACGAAATAGGATAGGAGGAAACCTCACAATCAAGTTTTCAATAATCAAATTCTGTAACCCTTTTACAAAGAGAAAAAAACTATTTATAGATTACATTAGATAGCCAAATAGACTAAGTAAATTCGGCTTTAATTGAATTAAACTAATCTAGAAATGTATCTTTAAAGGCTATGTCCAAATTCGGCTGAATGGTACTTCAATGGGCAGCTTCATGGCTAAGGAAATAAACTTGAAGGCTTGGTGAATGTATGGGAGAGCAATGGACATGTCTAGGTTCGGCCAAGGTGTGAATGGACACTCCAAGAGATGCCTTTTGGCCGAATAGGTACTTAGGAGATCAATGGACAGCAACCGATGCATGTATGTGAATATTCATGCATTCTTCCACTCTTTGTATTAAATCATTCATGCATCATCCTTACGTTCATTGAACCAGCCCATTCATGAATCATCTTTAATTGTGTTCCCACATCATGCATTGTAAGTAGACGTTCATGCACCTAGCTTGAATGAATCTCCACATTCGGCTGTACCTACATGAAACATGAACAAATTAATTAAAAATAGATATATTAATTAACACATAAATTTAAAATAGACAAATTTAATAAAGTCTTAAGCTAAACATATTAAATTCGGCTAAGACAACTTTAAAAACATTAAATAAATCAAAACATAATTATGAGCTGTAATAACTTAGACTAAGTTAAAAAATACTTTAATTATTCAACCAATAAAATAAATGAGCTGAATTGTAGCTAAATTGAGCTCGATTGAGCTGAAATGAGCTCAATTGAGCTGGTCGGAGTTGAAACGAGCTAGAAAAGCTAAAATGGAGCTGAAATTAGCTTGCACTAAGGTGCATGGTTTCTTCAAGGAGTTGGATCGAGCTTCCTCATCTTCAACAAGCTGATTCTCCTTCCAAAACTTGAACAACAAAGTTGAAACAACTTCATGAAATTGCTTGGACCTAGCTCGGGTCATTGGTCCCTTTGGAAGCTCGAGGGAATCAAGACGAGGACTTGATGGGGCTTGGGGCGTGGTCACATCAAATCGGGTCAACCTTAATCCTTAAGGTTGGTTCATTCTTGTTTTTAAGCCTATCTTCCCATTTCATTTTGAATCAAAAATTCCAAACCATTATTATCTGTTTCCTACCTTTTCTTAGCCTAATTAATTTACAAATCACTTCCCTTAATCTCAATTGAACCTCAAACAACTTCATTGTTCAAGTAAAACGAATTAACTCAAGAAGAACGAAACTTCATCATTTGGACGATTGGGCAACAAAAGCGATTCAACTTATTAAACCGAGGCTAGTTCGCATCATTTGGTATCAGAGCTGGTTAAAACGAGGAGTGCCAATGTTCGTGTTAAGTCCGGAGTAGGTTCGTAAAAAAATTGAAAAAAAAATCAAAAAAATTGAAAAAAAAATATATACGGTCTAGGTGCGGACGAAAAGAACGTGAAAGATCCATAAAAAAAGAGTCTGGAGACACTTCAACAAAATTTTTTTTCATAATCACAATCTACACTCTTTTATATCCCTCTTAGTGAAATTTCACGCTATTAAAAAAAATTTCAAGATTGATTGTTGTTCCGAACAAGTGATTCTTCTTCTCCAATTAGTGAATCCATTTTATACGGCACATCTTTAAACCTTTCTTTCTTTCGAGCCTACCCTAAACCATACGACTTTCCTTTGCAAACCCCTTGAAGCCGACCCTCTAAACTAAAGATCAAGCCCTACCAAGTCTTATACGAAATTATAAGAGAAGAAACGAGAGGAAAAAGGCACAAGTGTGTGAGCATATTCGAGAGGAGGTAAAAGCCAAAGGAGTGTAAACACGAGCGTGAGTGTCGTTCTTTCTTTCTTTTCTGAGTGAACGTGAGTCTTTGTGGTGAGGATTCTCTATTATGTCTCAAAATCCCGAGCAAAACATGGTGAAAAGGACCGAAAGACAACTGATAAGAAATGTCAGAGGAGGAGTTCCCGATTTAGGTCAACAAGCCCTCTTAAGGGAATTCCAACGAATGCTTCGAACTGAACTTGAATCTATTAATGAGAGACTCGATCGAGTGGAAGGAGGACCAACACGAGAAGAAACCCCTCAAGGACCGAGAAGGGAGCGAGGACGAGCAAGACCTTTCGTGGATGATCCCTATGAGCCAAGCGAGGTGGAAAGCGACCAAGCGTCAAATCAAAGCGAGAGACGACGAGGTCAAAGGAATAGGGGTCCTAGAGATCGAGGCCAAGTTGATGATGATTTAAAAAGTATTAAGCTATCCATTCCTCCCTTTCATGGGAAATCTGATCCAGAAGCCTATCTAGAATGGGAGAGAAAAATCGAGATGGTCTTCGATTGTCACAACTACTCGGAGAGCAAAAAGGTGAAATTGGCGGCCATCGAGTTCTCTGATTACGCAATGATATGGTGGGATCAACTCACAACGAGTCGAAGAAGGAACGGGGAGCGGCCAATCTCATCTTGGGCCGAAATGAAAGCCGTAATGCGTAAGCGATTTATACCCTCTTACTATTATCGTGAACTTTATCAAAAGTTGCAAAATCTTACGCAAGGAAATCAAAGTGTGGAGGACTACTTCAAAGAAATGGAGATTGCCATGATTCGAGCGAACATGGATGAAGATCGCGAAGCAACCATGGCTCGATTCTTAGCCGGCCT
Organism: Gossypium hirsutum; assembly: GCF_007990345.1. Classification (NCBI taxonomy): domain Eukaryota; kingdom Viridiplantae; phylum Streptophyta; class Magnoliopsida; order Malvales; family Malvaceae; genus Gossypium; species Gossypium hirsutum. The sequence goes on from NC_053443.1 coordinate 42,191,096, forward strand.
TAATCGCGACATAGCTAACGTGGTGGAACTTCAACACTATGTCGAAGTTGTTGATATGGTACATGTTGCCATCAAAGTCGAAAAACAATTAAAGAGAAAAGGAACTAGCCGAACCTTTCCTAGCACCAACAATTCTCAAAGGTGGACCAAGGCACGGGTAACAAACCCATTGGTGAAACTAGCAAAGGCAAAGAAGTTGCCATTCCGAATCGATCGAGAGAAATAAAGTGCTTCAAGTGCTTAGGGAGGGGCCATATTGCAAGTTAATGCCCTAACCGAAGTATCATGATCGTGCAGGCTGATGGGGAGATCGAATCGGAGTAAGACGATGATGAAGAACCCGATGAAACCACCGATGATGCAACCTTAGCCCGGGAAATTACTACCGAATCCATTGAGTTGCCACGAAGACCAATAACTCGATCACGAGCTAAGAGATTTCGAAATGCAATAGCAAGCTATGTGGAACGAGCTTGGGAAGAGGGAGTGGCCGGATTTGATAGTCGTGCTTCAAACCGTTCAAAAGGCGTTACTTGCAATTTATTGCAAGCTGAATTTGTTTCTTTTAATTAACTTGTTTAAGTTTAATAATAAGTTGCTGATAAATTAATTTAACTTATCTTAAAGTTTTAATACATGAGTTAGTTATTGAACTTTATTAAATAAGATGCTTCTTAATTGATCTAGTTCCTAGGATTATTTATTGATGCATAAATTAAGTTCTTTAAATTATGCTTCTTTAATTAAACTAGTTGCTGGAATAATTATTGCATGATGTGAGCTTGCCTACGAACCAAATGGAGAACGAACAAGAAGCCATTAAGCTGCCCATTGGTCCAATAACGCGAGCTAGAGCTAAACGATTCAAAGATGCTATTTTAGCAATGGTGGAACGGGTTGAGGAAAATGATAGCAAGGAGTTTAAAAACGAGCTGAACATATTCAACTTCTTTGAAGCTGAATTTCGTTCTAGCTAATTAATTTGATGACTGGAATTTAGACCATTTAAATAAACATTTAAATAAGTTTCATTACAGCTTTTAAATATGTCTTAATTAATTTAAGTGTTTAATATGTCTTGATTTAGTTAAATTAAAGATGTCTTGATGTCATTTAGTTTGTCTAAATTATTACATGTTTTAAATTTGTCTAGCCGAATTTATGTGTTATGATTTGTTAATATTTAAGTTGTCTCAATGTTATTTAGGATGTTCACATTATATTTTAATTTAGTTCAGATGAATTTGCTTGAAATTAATTAAGTTCATGTTTATTTTTAGGTGCAGCCGAATTTGGAGATGAATTGGACAGATTCATGCATGGAGATTCAATGAATTTGAAGATGCATGTGCAGCTGAACTAATGCATTAAAAGCTGATTAATTTTGGTGTTCTTCAAGGCAACTATTCGGCCAAGAGTGATCAAGTTTTTCATCCTTTCAAGCTTGGCCGATTCTCTTCCCAAGGGCGTATAAAAGCTGTTCACACTATGTCTATTCGGTTCAGCCATGTTCACACTTCAAGGCTCTTCAAAACCGTCCATTCACACTTCTAAATGGCTGTTCAAGTTGCCAATTAATGCTGGTAATTTTTCATCAATAGTTGCTTCATGAATGACCTCATTAAACTCCATTGGCCGAATGTAACTGCTGCCATTTTTTTTCCAAGTTCATTGAAAGCTCTTCCTTGGTCTCTATTCAGCCGAACCTTGATGCAAGCATATACATGAATTTAAGCTGAATTTTTGTTCAATTTTTGCTTAGAAATTAAGTCTAGAATATGTCCATTCGGCTACTAGACATTAGACTATAAATAGTTGCTCAATTTCTTGTAAAAGGACTTTTGACAAATTTCTGAATGAAATATCATTTTAGTGAGGCAATTCACTCTCTTTATTCTCCAAAGCTCAAATTGACTTATCTTCAACAAGTGGCGTCAATCTGACTTTGTTTCGAACTTATCACCATTGGTGTGGCGTTCTTCATATCGTAGGTTCCTATTTTGCTAAATAGAGGGTCTCGGTTTTATCCCAAATCCTTTCTTTCGTTGAAACCTTAAGCCCCGGGTCCTTATTTGCTAATAAGGGTTCGACTTGTTTTCATTGAAATATCCAACAAACAACACTCCATCAAACTCCCTTGTTTCCCAAAGCCATTTAATTTTAAACACCAAGACTTGAATTTATTTCAAGGCCGACACTACCTAATTTTGATCGGGAAATATTACGACTCGTTATTTCATACGAAATGAGCTCGTATCAGTTGGTATCAGAGCTGGTTAATTTAGGTACTTAAATTGTAGATTTAAAAAAAATCGAAAAAAAAAATCGAGAAAAAAAAATTGCATACGGTCTAGGTGCGGACGAAAAGAACGTGAAAGATCCGTAAAAAAAAAGAGTCTGGAGACACTTCAACAAAATTTTTTCTAAAATCACATCTACACTCCTTTATACCCATTTTAGTGAATTTTCATGCTTTAAAAAAAATTCCCAATTAGTGAATCCATTTTATACGCCACATCTTAAGCCTTTCTTTCTTTCGAGCCTACCCTAAACCATACGACTTTCCCTTGCAAACCCCTTGAAGCTGACCCACAAGTGTGGATAAATCTAAGTAGCTTTTCAGAATATCGAGAGTTGGATTTGAGAGGTAAAAGGCAAGAGAGTACATCAAGATAAAAGCCGAAAATAGAGTGAAACACGAGAGGAGTGAATTATTTTCTTGTGAGTGAATTGTGAGGTTTTTTTTTGTGGTGAGGATATTTTCTTAATTTTAATCATCATGTCAAGGAGCCCGGAACGACGAGCAACAAGTGGAGGAGCCTCGAATGCCGCTGGTGGAGGAGTTAATCTTCAACCAAGGAGAAACGTTCCCAGAGGCGGAGTGCCCGATCTACAAGTTCAAGCAATCGTACGAGAAATTTCTCGTTTGTTCCAACCTCAATTTGATTCCCTTCATGAACGAATGGAACAAATGGAGGAACGAAGCTAACGTGCGAACACCCCTCCTATTCCGAGAAGAGAGCGAGAACATCCATGGCAACATGCAAATGATCTATATGAAGCAAGTGACGTTGAAAGTGATCGAGCTTCGTGACAAAGTGCAAGGCGACAAGGCCAACGAGCACGGGGACCAAGAGATCGAGAGAGGAACGATGATGATTTAAAAAACATTAAAATGGCGATTCCTGCTTTTCAAGGAAGGTCGGATCCCGAGGCCTATCTTGAATGGGAGAAGAAGGTGGAGTTAGTTTTCGAGTGCCACAATTACTCGGAAAGCAAGAAGGTAAAGTTAGCTGCTATAGAATTCTCCGAATACGCCATAATATGGTGGGATCAACTCACGATGGGCCGAAGACGCAATGGCGAACATCCCGTGTCTACATGGGTGGAAATGAAAGCCATAATGAGAAAGCGATTCATTCCTGCTTACTATCACCGGGAGTTGTATCAAAAGCTCCAAAGCTTAACTCAAGGCCAACGAAGCGTGGAGATTACTACAAGGAAATGGAAGTGGCCATGATTCGCGCCGATGTGGAGGAAGATCGAGAAGCCACCATGGCTCGATTTCTCGCCGGCCTTAACCGAGATATTGCAAATATTGTGGAGCTACACCATTATGTCGAGGTCATTGATATGGTCCATATGGCCATAAAGGTTGAAAAACAATTAAAGAGAAAAGGTACGTTCCGTTCTTTCCCTAATACTTCTTCTACGACTAAGTGGGGGCAAGGGTCCAACAAACGAGACTTGCCGAGTCAAAATAAAGAAGTAAGTGGAGCTACCAAATTTAACAAATCGATTGCCGAATCGAGTAAAGGAAAGATGGATGCCCAACCAAATAGATCCCGAGACATCAAATGCTTCAAATGTCTTGGAAGGGGCCACATCGCAAGCCAATGCCCGAACCGAAATGCGATGTTTATTCGAGATGATGGAGAAATTGAATCCGAAAGTGAACAAGAGAACGAGGCTGTTGAACAACTCGAAGAAGAGGAAGAATCGAACAAGCCGAGAATGGAGAAATCTTGGTTGTGAAAAGAAGTCTCACTTTGCAAGGTGCCGAAAATGATCAACAACGCGAAAACATCTTCCACACGCGATGTCAAGTGCAAGGTAAGATTTGTTGCGTGATAATCGATGGGGGAAGTTGTACAAATGTGGCTAGTACGTTGATGGTGGAGAAACTCGGATTGGCCACCACCAAACATCCCCATCCGTATAAACTCCAATGGCTTAACAATGGTGGAGAATTGAAGGTAACAAAACAAGTGCTCATTTCATTCACAATCGGAAAATATCAAGATGAAGTGATGTGCGACGTTGTACCGATGCATGCGGGGCATCTTCTTTTGGGACGTCCGTGGCAATTCGACAAGCGAGCAATTCATGATTGTTACACAAATCGATTCTCTTTCAAACATATGGGACGAATGGTGAGTCTAGCTCCGTTATCACCGAAACAAGTGTACGAAGATCAACTCAAAATGAGGAGTTCGATTGAAAAATCAAAAGAAATCGAGAGAGAGCAAAAAAATGAAAAGAATAAAGAAAAGAGTGAAGAAAAGAAGAAAAACAAAAAGATGAGTGATAAAAAAAGAGAGAGTGATTCAAAGAAAAAGAAATGAGTGATGAGATTGAAAAAAAGAATTTGTTTGTAAAAGAGAGGGAAGTTCGAAAATCGATGCTATTGAAACAACCATTGTTGGTTCTTTTGTACAAGGAGAGCTTGCTTGGCACTAACGAATTTGATGACAAATTGCCTTCTTCTATTTTGTCTGTGTTGCAGGAATTTCAAGACGTATTCCCGGAAGAAATCCCGAGTGGGTTACCACCTATTCGTGGAATTGAACACCAAATCGATCTTGTGCTGGGAGCCACAATTCCAAACCGACCTGCTTACCGGAGCAATCCTGAAGAGACAAAAGAATTACAAAAGCAAGTAAATGAACTCCTTGAAAAGGGCTATGTGCGTGAAAGCCTTAGTCCATGCACCGTGCCTATTTTACTAGTTCCGAAGAAGGATGGAACGTGGAGGATGTGCGTGGACTGCCGTGCTATAAACAAAATAACTATCAAGTATCGTCATCCTATACCATGATTGGATGATATGCTTGACGAGCTAAGTGGCACGAGTTTATTTTCAAAAATTGACCTTAAGAGTGGTTATCACCAAATACGGATGCGTGAGGGAGATGAGTGGAAGACTGCGTTCAAAACGAAGCATGGGCTTTACGAATGGCTCGTTATCCCATTTGGCTTAACGAACGCCCCAAGCACATTCATGAGGCTTATGAATCACGTTTTAAGACCTTTTATTGGTAGATTTTGCATAGTATACTTCGACGATATATTGATCTATAGTAAAAATTTGGATGAACATATTTTACATTTAAAATCTGTTTTGGAAGTATTGAGAAAAGAAACCTTGTATGCTAATTTGAAGAAATGTGATTTCTGCACTAACAAGGTTGTGTTTTTAGGTTTTGTTGTTAGCTCGGAGGGTCTTGAAGTCGATCAAGAGAAGATCAAGGCGATCCAAGAATGGCCCCGTTCGACGAATGTCTCCCAAGTCTGAAGTTTCCATGGACAAGCAAGTTTTTACCGTCGATTCGTGCCAAATTTCAGCACCTTAGCCGCACCTTTAACCGGGGTTATTCGTAAGAATTCCAACTTCATTTGGGGAGAGGAACAAGAAAAATACTTTTTGAAAATTAAAGATTGTCTAACTCATGCACCGTTATTAGCTTTGCCTAACTTTGATAAAACTTTCGAGTTAGAATGTGATGCATCAGGTTTAGGCATTGGAGCTGTGTTGATGCAAGATGGTCGTCCTATTGCCTATTTTAGCGAGAAACTAAATGGTGCTGTCTTAAACTATCCAACATATGACAAGGAGCTCTATTCGTTGATCCGAGCCTTAGAAACGTGGCAACACTATCTTTGGCCCAAGGAATTCGTCATACACACCGATCATGAGTCCTTGAAGTATTTAAAGGGGCAACACAAGTTGAATAAGCGACACGCTAAGTGGGTAGAATTTCTCGAATCTTTTCTCTACGTTATTAAATATAAGAAAGGTAAGGAAAACGTAGTGGCTGATGCACTATCTCGAAGGTATGCGTTGCTAAATATTTTGGATGCTAAGTTAATGGGGTTTGTATTTCTTAAAGATTTATATGTCAACGATGCTGACTTTGGTGAATTCTTTAGATTATGTGCAAAGGGAGCCTACGAGAACTACTATCGACATGATGGGTACTTATTCCGAGAAGGAAAGCTTTGTATACCCCAAGGTTCCGTACGAGAAGTGTTGATCGAAGAAGCCCATAGCGGAGGATTAATGGGGCACTTTGGTGTTGCTAAGACATTAGCTACATTGCACGAACATTTCTTTTGGCCCAAGATGCGACGAGATGTCGAACGATTTTGTAATAGATGCATTGCGTGCAAACGGGCTAAGTCACGAATTAAGCCCCACGGTTTGTATAAACCATTACCTATTCCCGGAACCCCTTGGTCTGATATCCCCATGGATTTCGTGCTAGGTTTACCTAGGAGTAAGAATGGCCGAGATTCAATATTTGTGGTTGTAGATAGGTTCTCAAAAATGGCCCATTTTATAGCATGTCATAAAACTGATGATGCCGTTAATATTGCTAACTTATTTTTCAAAGAGGTGGTCAGGTTGCATGGCATGCCTAGAACGATCGTGTCCGACCGAGACGCAAAATTCCTTAGCCATTTTTGGAGGACACTATGGGGGCGTCTTGGAACGAAGTTGCTATTTTCAACCACTTGCCATCCGTAAACGGACGGCCAAACCGAAGTGGTCAATCGGATTCTGTCTACATTGCTTCGAGCTATTATTCGGAAGAATGTGAAGGCTTGGGAAGAATGCTTACCACATGTGGAGTTTGCGTATAATCGAGCTGTTCATTCTTCTACCAAATTTTCTCCTTTTGAAATTGTCTATGGTTTCAATCCATTAACTCCACTTGATTTATTGCCATTGCCTTCTAATCAACTTGTTCATGTAGATGGGAAGCGCAAAGCTGATTTCGTCAAGCAATTGCACCAACGATTTCGAGACAATATTGAGGCCAAGACCAAGAACTATGAGCAACATGCTAAAAAAGGTCGTAAGCGAGTTGTGTTCGAACCGGGAGATTGGGTTTGGTTGCATATGCGCAAGGAGAGATTTCCTATGCAAAGGCGATCCAAACTTCTTCCGAGAGGGGATGGACCGTTTCAAGTCCTTGAGCGAATTAACGATAACTCCGATAAATTGGACTTGCCCTGTGAATATAATGTTAGTGCGACTTTTAACGTTTCTGATTTGTCTCCGTTTGATGCAGATTCCGTTTTGAGGGCAAATCGTTTTGAAGAGGAGGGGAATGATGTGAGCTTGCCTACGAACCAAATGGAGAACGAACAAGAAGCCATTAAGCTGCCCATTGGTCCAATAACGCGAGCTAGAGCTAAACGATTCAAAGATGCTATTTTAGCAATGGTGGAACGGGTTGAGGAAAATGATAGCAAGGAGTTTAAAAATGAGCTGAACATATTCAACTTCTTTGAAGCTGAATTTCGTTCTAGCTAATTAATTTGATGACTGGAATTTAGACCATTTAAATAAACATTTAAATAAGTTTCATTACAGCTTTTAAATATGTCTTAATTAATTTAAGTGTTTAATATGTCTTGATTTAGTTAAATTAAAGATGTCTTGATGTCATTTAGTTTGTCTAAATTATTACATGTTTTAAATTTGTCTAGCCGAATTTATGTGTTATGATTTGTTAATATTTAAGTTGTCTCAATGTTATTTAGGATGTTCACATTATATTTTAATTTAGTTCAGATGAATTTGCTTGAAATTAATTAAGTTCATGTTTATTTTTAGGTGCAGCCGAATTTGGAGATGAATTGGATAGATTCATGCATGGAGATTCAATGAATTTGAAGATGCATGTGCAGCTGAACTAATGCATTAAAAGCTGATTAATTTTGGTGTTCTTCAAGGCAACTATTCGGCCAAGAGTGATCAAGTTTTTCATCCTTTCAAGCTTGGCCGATTCTCTTCCCAAGGGCGTATAAAATGATACGCCCCGGCCTCGTTGATGAATCCGAGTCATTTTCGTTGCCCGATCGTCCAAACGATGAAGTTTTGTTCGTCTTGAATCAAAGAGTTATATTTGTTCAATGAAGATGTTTATGGTTCATTTAAGGTTAAAAGGAATTGGTTGGTAAGGTATTTCGGCTAAGAAGAAGGAAAAACAAATATTAAAGGTAGGGAATTTTTCGGTTTAAGGTGAAATGGAAAGAAAGGCTTAAAAACAAGAATGAACCAACACTAAGGAAAATGTTGACCCGAATCTTATATGTCTTTAAGGTGGATGAAACGGATGAAAAAGGACCTCGACCCACTATCTATCAAAGTAGGAACCTCGGTATCAAATGAACGCCACACTTTGGGTTGAAAGTGATAAGTTCGATTTTTGCAAAGAGCAAGGTTGACGCCACTAACTAGTAGATAAGCCAACGAGTCTTTGGACGAAATTGAGAGAAGAAAATCTCACAAATCTTCAATATATTATCAAAATGGCAAAAGTCCCTTACAATTGAAAATAACCAACTATTTATACTAGTATCTTATGCTAGCCGAATAGTCCATTCATGAACTTAACAATTAAGTAATGTACCTAATTAAAACATGAATCTTCTAGAAAAATGTCCAATGATGTTCTTGTCCATGTTCGGCCGAATGGGAGGTGAGTGGTTAGCTTCATGAATATGTATTGATGTACTTGGATAAATGTTCTTCATGCATGCATGGCTAGATTCGGCTAACTCCTTTAATGGAGCATTTAATTCATGTTGTTTCACCATGAGTGGCTTAATTAAATGAAGCTTCATGAAGGATCAAACTTGGTGTGAACAAGGAGCTTGAGTAGACTCTTGTGTGTGAACATCCAACTGAATGGTCATCATGGTGTGAACACAAGGTGTGAACACATGATCAATACATGAACCGTCCAATGCATGGTCCATCATTAATTTGATCCATGAATCTTCAAATACATGGATGACCATCATGAACATGCAAATGCCTCTTGATTGCCGTCCATTGAACCTTTCTATGCATGCACCTTGCATTAATTCCTTACATGCATGTGCCGTCCAAAGGGATGTACCTTCACATTCATTGAATCTACATGCATGAATCTGCCCAATGTATCTTCAAATTCGGGTGCACCTACATAAGACAAATGAACTTAATTAAAAACATAATGTGAACATCCTAATTAACATTGTGACAACTTGAATATTAATAAACATGACACATAAATTCGGCTGGACAGATTTAATGCATGTATAAATTTAGACAAACTAAATAAAATCAAGACATCTTTAATTTAACTAGATCAAGACAAATTAATTAACTCAACTTATTAATGCCGAAAATAATAAGACACATTAAATGACTTAAAGGCACAATTAACACCTAGTTAAATTAGTTAATTAGCTTAAACTAAATTAACTAAAATTTATTCCAGCAAAATAAAAAAATGCAAAACTAAAGGAAACTAAAATGAGTTTATTGAGCTAGTTCGAGCTCATTGAGGTTGTAAAGAGCTGGAAACAAGCTAATTGAAGCTCCACAAAATAAAATTGAGCTACGTAGAGCTTGCAAACACGATGAGCCTCGCTTGTAGGCTGAAACAATAGCCGTTCCCGGGGGCGGGTCGTATCATAAAAGCTGTTCACACTATGTCTATTCGGTTCAGCCATGTTCACACTTCAAGGCTCTTCAAAACCGTCCATTCACACTTCTAAATGGCTGTTCAAGTTGCCAATTAATGCTGGTAATTTTTCATCAATAGTTGCTTCATGAATGACCTCATTAAACTCCATTGGCCGAATGTAGCTGCTGCCATTTTTTTTCCAAGTTCATTGAAAGCTCTTCCTTGGTCTCTATTCAGCCGAACCTTGATGCAAGCATATACATGAATTTAAGCTGAATTTTTGTTCAATTTTTGCTTAGAAATTAAGTCTAGAATATGTCCATTCGGCTACTAGACATTAGACTATAAATAGTTGCTCAATTTCTTGTAAAAGGACTTTTGACAAATTTCTGAATGAAATATCATTTTAGTGAGGCAATTCACTCTCTTTATTCTCCAAAGCTCAAATTGACTTATCTTCAACAAGTGGCGTCAATCTGACTTTGTTTCGAACTTATCACCATTGGTGTGGCGTTCTTCATATCGTAGGTTCCTATTTTGCTAAATAGAGGGTCTCGGTTTTATCCCCAATCCTTTCTTTCTTTGAAACCTTAAGCCCCGGGTCCTTATTTGCTAATAAGGGTTCGACTTGTTTTCATTGAAATATCCAGAAAACAACACTCCATCAAACTCCCTTGTTTCCCAAAGCCATTTAATTTTAAACACCAAGACTTGAATTTATTTCAAGGCTGACACTACCTAATTTCGATCGGGAAATATTACGACTCGTTATTTCATACGAAACGAGCTCGTATCATTGCATATATGTTTTAGTTCATTTATTTAAGTAAGTTTAATATGTGTTATGATTAATAAGTGTTTTAATGTGTTTATTGCAGGTGACTTTTTAGCTTATAGTGGTTACAATTCAAGGCTGTTACACATTTAATAAGTGGCTGTTCAAGTTCTTTTGAGTTACAATTAAAGGGGCTGTTAAAAAAAGGAGCTTAAAGATCATTAAAAGGAGTTTTTAAAGAGCATTTTATGCCCTTTAAAATTCAGCAGCAACTCTTCCTGATATGACCCTGGTCAAGGATGCCCTTGATTTCAGCTTGAATTCAGCTCCTCAAGCTCCATTTAGCTTGGTTCAGCTCACCGAATTTTATTTTAGCTCACATGAGCTTAATTCAGCTCGTTTGAGCTTGGTTTAAATTCAATTCAGCTCATTATTAGCTTTTAGCTAAATTAATTTTATTTGCTGGAGTTTTAGACCATTTAAATAAGCATGTAAATAAGTTTCATTACAGCTTTTAAATATGTCTTAATTTATTACAAGTGTTTAATATGTCTTGATTTGGCTGAATTAAAGGTGTCTAGATGTCATTTAATTTGTCTAAATTATTACATGATTTAAATTTGTCCAGCCGAATTTATGTGTTATGATTTGTTAATATTTAAGTTGTCTCAATGTTAATTAGGATGTTCACATTATGTTTTAATTAAGTTCATTTGTCTTATGTAGGTGCACCCAAATTTGAAGATACATTGGGCAGATTCATGCATGTAGATTCAATGAATGTGAAGGTACATCCCTTTGGACGGCACATGCATGTAAGGAATTAATGCAAGGTGCATGCATAGAAAGGTTCAATGGACGGCAATCAAGAGGCATTTGCATGTTCATGATGGTCATTCATGTATTTGAAGATTCATGGATCAAATTAATGATGGACCATGCATTGGACGGTTCATGTATTGATCATGTGTTCACACCTTGTGTTCACACCATGATGTCCATTCAGTTGGATGTTCACACACAAGAGTCTACTCAAGCTCCTTGTTCACACCAAGTTTGATCCTTCATGAAGCTTCATTTAATTAAGCCACTCATGGTGAAACAACATGAATTAAAGGCTCCATTAAAGGAGTTAGCCGAATCTAGCCATGCATGCATGAAGAACATTTATCCAAGTACATCAATGCATATTCATGAAGCTAACCACTCACCTCCCATTCGGCCGAACATGGACAAGAACATCATTGGACATTTTTCTAGAAGTTTCATGTTTTAATTAGGTACATTACTTAATTGTTAAGTTCATGAATGGACTATTCGGCTAGCATAAGATACTAGTATAAATAGTTGGTTATTTTCTATTGTAAAGGACTTTTGCCAAATTTCTGAATGAAACATAATTTTAGTGAGAAATTCACTCTCTTTATTCTCCAAAGCTCAAATTGACTTATCTTCAACGAGTGGCGTCAATCTGACTTTGTTCGAACTTATCACCCATTGGTGTGGCGTTCTTCATACCGTAGGTTCCTATTTTGCTAAATAGAGGGTCTCGGTTTTTATCCTATTTCCATTTCTTTCTTTGAAACCTTAAGCCCGGGTCCTTATTTGATAATAAGGGTTCGATCTTGTTTCATCGAATTACCCAGCAAACAACAACCCATCAAACTCCTTTGTTCCTAAAGCCATCCAACTTCAAACACCAAGACTTGAATTTGATTCAATTCCGACACTACCTAATTTCGATCGGGAAAGATTACGACTCGTCTTTACATCCGAAACGAGCTCGTATCACTTCCACTTCCAGCCGTTTTTGGAGCTTTTAAGAGAAATTAATCAAGCCTTTGAATGTCATTAAGGAGCTGGTAAGAGATGGTGTCTATTCAACTAGCCAAGGACAACTCAAGAGTCATTTTCTAAGCCATTAAAGACATTCAAATCAGCTAAATTAAAGTGAGTTTATGGAAGGAGTTATTTGGTTCAAAGAATAAGAAAAGACATCAGTTTTTTATGGCACATTAAGTGGATGTTTTTGACCATTCGGTTACCTTGTTCTAGCATTATAAATAGATGTAATCAGCCATAGAGGGAAAAACTTTTTGCTGAATATAGATGAAATATTTGAATTGTGAGCTATCCAATTCTCTTTGTTCTTTCGGAATTGATTTGACTTATCAAGCATAGCTTGTGGCGTCCATCTTTTCTTTGTTGCTGAACTTATCACCTTTGGTGTGGCGTTCAATATACCTTTGGTTCCTATCATAGTTGATAGTGGGTCAAGGTTCCTTTCCTGTTTCCTTTAACCGAAAACACCTAAAGACCATTTTGAGATTCGGGTCAACAATGCGTTATTGTTGGTTCATTTTCGGTCTTAGCCAATTAATTTGTTATTGTTTCCTCTTTATTTTGTTTATTACCTTTGTTTGAAGCCATTATCTCTATTTTGTTTCATTTTAAAACCGAAACGAATCCATCCTTACTCAATTCACGATTGGGCAACATATACGACTCAAAACATCACGAGACGAGTTCGTATCAAATTGGTATCAGAGCTAGCGAATTTGGAGTAAGAATCGACATTGTCGGCAATACGGTATAGTAGTTTCTTCAAAAAAAATTTCAAAAAAAAATTCAAAAAAAATTCAAAAAAAAATTGGTTTCCATTCAAACTCAAGAGATTGGATATCAAGTTGAAAAAAAAAATTCGTGAAAAATAAATTCGTGAAAAAAAATTTTCGTGAAAAAAAAAGAAGCTAGTTTTTGAAATTTTGTTGTTGTTTGCTGCCCAAAGTATAGTTATTACTACCTTCTACTAATTCGCCACATCCAACCTTTCATTTCTTGATTCAAGCCTACTTTCCTTTGTCCTACAATATTCTTCCAAGCCCAAACATCAAGGTTGTAAGCCAACCCACAACAACTGCTTTTTTTTAAATAATTCCTAAGAACTTAGAGAGGAGGAATGAGTGGAAAGAGGCAAGAGAGTGGTGAGTTTATTCGAGAGTATAAAAGCCAAGGAAGTGAGATTTCTTTGTGAGTGGATAGTGAGATTCTTTGTTGTGAGTTCATTTTTAAAAAAAAATATGTCACGAAGTCCGGAAAGAAATCAAAATGTGGAAGGAGGGTTCCGTCCCGTAAGAAATGTTGGAGGAGGAGTGCCAGATCTTACCCTTCAAGCAATTATGCGAGAGATGGAGCGATTATTTGATAGAAAACTTGAACCAATTGAAGATCGATTATATCGAGTCGAGAGACGAGAACAACGTGAGATGACTCCAGAAGATGCAAGACAAGAGCGAGAATGTCCAATTCAAGATCCTTATGAAGCAAGTGGACAAGAAAGTGATCACTCATCTGCCCAAAGTGTACGACGTCGAGGCCGTCAACGACAACGAGGTCCTAGAGATCGTGAACGACCAGATGACAATCTTAAGAATATCAAGATGACAATTCCACCATTCCAAGGTAAGAATGACCCTGAAGCTTATTTGGAGTGGGAAAAGAAGATTGAGCTTGTTTTTGATTGCCACAACTATTCGGAGAGTAAAAAGGTGAAACTCGCGGCAATTGAGTTTTCTGATTATGCCATAGTGTGGTGGGACTAGCTTGTAACTAGTCGACGATGAAATGGTGAAAGACCCATCTCTACTTGGGGAGAAATGAAATCAGTCATGCGGAAAAGATTTATTCCATCATACTACCATCGAGATCTTTATCAACGACTTCAAAACCTTACTCAAGGAAATAGAAGTGTTGAAGATTATTATAAGGAGATGGAGATAGCGATGATTCGAGCTGATATCGAGGAGGATCGAGAGGCAACCATGGCTAGGTTCCTTGCGGGTTTAAACCGTGACATTGCCAACATAGTTGAACTACAACACTTTGTTGAAGTGATGGACATGGTTCACATGGCGATTAAGGTTGAAAAGCAACTTAAGCGAAAAGGAGTTAGTAGACCCTATGCCAATTCTTCAACCAACAAATGGAATCAAGGAGTCAACAAACCCCCTGTTAGAACAAAAGAGCCGACTGTAGCAGTTAAATCAAATCAACCCATTGGAGAACAAGTCGAAATAAAAATGAGCAAGCGCCAAATCGCACGAGAGACATAAGATGTTTCAAGTGTCAAGGCCGAGGGCACATAGCTAGTCAATGTCCCAATCGACGAATTATGGTGATAAGAGCTGATGGAGAAGTTGAGTTGGAGGAAGAGGATGAAAATGAGCCTGAAATGCCATCCGATGATGAAGATTTAGAGTTACCCGTTGAAGGAGAAATTCTTGTGGTGAAGCGTAGCCTCAGTATTTAAAGTGTTGAAACTGATAAACAAAGGGAGAATATTTTTCACACTCGATGCCACATTCAAGGCAAGGTATGTAGTATGATCATTGATGGTGGTAGCTGTACTAATGTAGCTAGTATTATGTTGGTGGAAAAGCTAGGTTTGGCTACAACTAAACATCCAACTCCATACAAGTTGCAATGGCTAAATGATGGAGGTGAGCTGAAAGTAGCAAAACAAGCTGTGTTGGCATTTTCTATTGGAAAGTACCAAGATGAAGTGGTGTGCGATGTAGTTCCTATGCATGCGGACATCTACTTTTGGGACGTCTATGGCAGTTTGATAGGCGCGTGATCTATGATGGTTATTCAAATCGCTATACATTCAAGCATCGAGGCAAGAATGTAACTTTAGCGCCATTGACTCCAAAGCAAGTGTACCAAGATCAATTGAAGTTGAAGGAAAAGATTGAAAAAGAGAGAGACAAGAAAAATGAAAAAAAGAAAGAAAAAATTGAGGGAGTGGAGGTAAAAGTACGAGAGGAACAAGAAAGTCAAAAAGAAATTGAGAGTGGTAAAATGAGCGTATTTGCGAGAGAGAAAGAGATAAGAAAATCATTGTTGTTGCATCAACCCGTACTTGTACTTATGTACAAGGAATGCTTATTTGATGCTAACAAACTTGATAATTCTTTACCTTTGTCTATTGTTTCTTTGCTTTAGGAATTCAAAGACGTTTTCCCGGAAGATGTGCCAAGTGGATTGCCTCCTTTTCGAGGTATTGAACACCAAATAGACTTTATTCCCGGAGCTACAATTCCAAATCGACCAGCTTATCGAAGCAACCCAGAGGAAACTAAAGAGTTGCAACGACAAGTGGCGGAATTAATGGAAAAAGGCTATATACGGGAGAGTTTAAGTCCATGTGCAGTTCCCGTTCTGTTGGTGCCTAAAAAAGATGGTTCATGGAGGATGTGTGTAGATTGCCGAGCTATCAACAAAATTACCGTCAAATATCGACATCCCATTCCTAGACTTGATGATATGTTAGACGAGCTTAGTGGAGCAAAATTGTTCTCTAAGATTGATCTGAAAAGCGGGTATCATCAAATTCGTATGCGGGAGGGGGACGAGTGGAAGACTGCGTTTAAGACTAAATACGGTTTGTATGAGTGGTTAGTGATGCCTTTTGGCCTCACCAATGCACTGAGTACTTTCATGAGGTTGATGAACCACGTTTTGAGGTCATTCATTGGTCATTTTTGCGTAGTTTATTTTGATGATATTTTAATTTACAGCAAATCATTAACTGGACATCTTGAACATTTGCATGCTATTTTGAAGGTTTTACGAAAGGAAGTATTGTATGCAAACCTTAAGAAATGTAACTTTTGTACTGACAAAGTTGTTTTTCTAGGTTTTGTTGTAAGTGCGAATGGATTAGAGGTGGACCAAGAGAAGATTAAAGCAATACAAGAATGGCCACGACCGAATAACATCAGCCAAGTTAGAAGCTTTCATGGCCTTGCAAGCTTCTATAGGAGGTTTGTACCGAATTTTAGCACTCTTGCTGCCCCATTAACCGGTATTATCAAAAAATTTACCTTTTATTTGGTCTGATGAATAAGAATCTGCTTTTGTTAAAATCAAAGATTGCTTGACTAATGCTCCACTTTTATGTTTGCCAAATTTTAACAAAATTTTTGAGGTAGAATGTGATGCTTATGGAATAGGAATAGGTGCGGTTTTAACGCAAGATGGGCGACCGATGGCTTATTTTAGCGAGAAACTTAATGGAGCTACGCTCAATTATCCCACATATGACAAAGAAATGTACGCATTGATACGTGCATTAGAAACATGGCAGCATTACCTTTGGCCTAAGGAGTTCGTTATACACACGGACCATGAGGCTTTGAAGCATTTGAGAGGGCAAACTAAGCTTAACAAACGACATGCAAAATGGGTAGAATTCTTAGAATCCTTTCCACATGTGATTAAGTATAAGCAAGGTAAGGAAAATATCGTTGCAGATGCTTTATCGCGAAGGTATGCTCTTTTAAATTATTTGGATGTTAAGTTACTTGGTTTTGCTTATTTAAAGGAATTATATGCTGATGATTCTGATTTTGGAGAAGTTTACAAGTTATGTGTGCAAGGTGCGTATGACAGGTACTATCAGCAAGATGGATTCCTATTTCGAGAAAATAAGTTGTGCATACCCCAAGGATCAACTAGAAATTTGCTGGTTCATGAAGCACATAGTGGGGGTTTAATGGGACATTTTGGTATTGCCAAAACTTTGGCCGTTCTTCAAGAACACTTTTATTGGCCAAAGATGAAACGAGATGTGGCTAAAGTGTGCAATCGCTGTATTGTTTGCAAGAAGGCGAAATCAAGGGTCCAGCCACATGGACTCTATACTCCATTACCGATTCCAGAAATGCCATGGATGGATATTTCTATGGACTTTGTTTTGGGTCTTCCTAGAACAAAGAATGGCAAAGATTCTGTGTTTGTTGTAGTTGATCGGTTTTCAAAAATGGCTCATTTCATTGCATGTAACAAAACTGACGATGCTTTAAATGTTGCCAATCTATTTTTTAGGGAGATTGTACGATTGCATGGAATTCCAAGAACCATTGTTTCGGATCGAGACACTAAATTTCTCAGCCACTTTTGGAGGACTTTATGGGGAAAGATTGGAACTAAGCTATTATTTTCCACAACAAGTCATCCCCAAACTAATGGCCAAACAGAGGTTGTTAATAGAGTTCTGTCAACACTACTGTGGGCCATTATACGTAAGAATTTAAAAACTTGGGAGGAGTGTCTACCTCACATTGAATTTGCATACAATCGATCGGTACATTCAGCTACCAAGTTTTCACCATTTGAGGTAGTGTATGGATTTAATCCCTTAAATCCATTGGATTTATTGCCTTTACCTTTTGATAAATTGGTGCATGTAGATGGAAAGAAAAAGGCAGATTTTGTGAAACAATTACATCAGCGAGTTAGGGATAATATTGAATGAAGAACAGAGCAATATGCACATCAAGTTAACAAGGGCCGTAAACGAGTAATATTTGAACCTGGTGATTGGGTTTGGATTCACATGCGCAAGGAGAGATTTCCCGTTCAAAGGCGATCCAAACTATTACCACGAGGAGATGGACCTTTTCAAGTCTTGGAGAGAATTAATGATAACGTTTATAAGTTAGATTTACCTGGTGAGTATGGGGTTAGTGCTACTTTTAATGTTGCTGATTTATCTCTTTTCGATGTAGGTGACGATTTGGGAGCAAATCGCCTCGAAGAGGGGGGGAATGATGCAACCTTAGCCCGGGAAATTACTACTGAATCCATTGAGCTGCCACGAGGACCAATAACTCGATCACGAGCTAAGAGATTTCGAAATGCAATAGCAAGCTATGTGGAACGAGCTTGGGAAGAGGGAGTGGCCGGATTTGATAGTCGTGCTTCAAACCGTTCAAAAGGCGTTACTTGCAATTTATTGCAAGCTGAATTTGTTTCTTTTAATTAACTTGTTTTAGTTTAATAAATAAGTTGCTGATCAATTAATTTAAATTATCTTAAAGTTTTAATACATGAGTTAGTTATTGAACTTTATTAAATAAGATGCTTCTTAATTGATCTAGTTCCTAGGATTATTTATTGATGCATAAATTAAGTTCTTTAAATTATGCTTCTTTAATTAAACTAGTTGCTGGAATAATTATTGCATATATGTTTTAGTTCATTTATTCAAGTAAGTTTAATATGTGTTATGATTAATAAGTGTTTTAATGTGTTTAATAAACTCATTTTAATGTGTTTATTGCAGGTGACTTTTTAGCTTATAGTGGTTACAATTCAAGGCTGTTACACATTTAATAAGTGGCCGTTCAAGTTCTTTTGAGTTACAATTAAAGGGGCTGTTAAAAAAAGGAGCTTAAAGATCATTAAAAGGAGTTTTTAAAGAGCATTTTATGCCCTTTAAAATTCAGCAGCAACTCTTCCACTTCCAGCCGTTTTTGGAGCTTTTAAGAGAAATTAATCAAGCCTTTGAATGTCATTAAGGAGCTGGTAAGAGATGGTGTCTATTCAACTAGCCAAGGACAACTCAAGAGTCATTTTCTAAGCCATTAAAGACATTCAAATCAGCTGAATTAAAGTGAGTTTATGGAAGGAGTTATTTGGTTCAAAGAATAAGAAAAGACATCAGTTTTTTATGGCACATTAAGTGGATGTTTTTGACCATTCGGTTACCTTGTTCTAGCATTATAAATAGATGTAATCAGCCATAGAGGGAACAACTTTTGCTGAATATAGATGAAATATTTGAATTGTGAGCTATCCAATTCTCTTTGTTCTTTCGGAATTGATTTGACTTATCAAGCATAGCTTGTGGCGTCCATCTTTTCTTTGTTGCTGAACTTATCACCTTTGGTGTGGCGTTCAATATACCTTTGGTTCCTATCATAGTTGATAGTGGGTCAAGGTTCCTTTCCTGTTTCCTTTAACCGAAAACACCTAAAGACCATTTTGAGATTCGGGTCAACAATTCGTTATTGTTGGTTCATTTTCGGTCTTAGCCAATTAATTTGTTATTGTTTCCTCTTTATTTTGTTTATTACCTTTGTTTGAAGCCATTATCTCTATTTTGTTTCATTTTAAAACCGAAACGAATCCATCCTTACTCAATTCACGATTGGGCAACACATACGACTCAAAACATCACGAGACGAGTTTGTATCACTTTGTGACTCGTATCACAATCTTTGATAATGTTAAAAGAATTTTCTTACTCTTCGCCCCAATTAAAAGTCGAATTCTTCTTGATGGTGCTAGTCAATGGTGCGGCCAACGTACTAAAATTGGGTACAAAGCACCTATAAAAGCTTGCCAGGCCATGGAAGCTTCGCACTTGGCTGATACTCGTTGGTCTCAGCCATTCCTGAATCGCCTTAATCTTTTCGCTATCTACTTCAAGGCCCTCCGAGCTGACTATGAAACCTAAGAAAATCACTTTGTCAGAACAAAATGTACACTTCTTAAGGTTAGCATACAAGGTTTCTTTTCTAAGAACTTCCAAAATAGATCGCAAATGCATTACATACCCAACGAGATGCGAGTGGAGAAAAGAGCCCAACGAGGATAACTTAATTCAAGTGACTCCTATTCAACGAGGAATTCAAGACGATGCAAAGAAAGTTTCGAGAGTGAAGTTTTCCAAAGGGATCATTGTTCGTATGCAAGTCATTCTATACATACCCAACGAGAGTCTTTCCGTTCTGATTCATTTGTAACATCTCTATCTTATAATGAAAGGAAGACACAAAAAGAAATAAAAAGAAAAGAGAGTCAAGAGATGTTGATGCGAGAAAATGAGCGAATATGGAATGAGATTGAGAGACGAAAAAAAGAAACAAAAGAAAAAGATGAGGAAAGGGCTTGAAAAATACGTTGAAATCAGATTTGTTTTGTTAAGTGAAAATTCTCTTTGAGTTCTCCAAGAATTTTCTCTTGAGTTTTCTTTAGAATGAGTTTTAACAATCTTTTTGATTGTGGGAGCCATCTTCAGCCTTCTTCTTGCCATTGTACTTCATTGGAGGGGAGATTAGAGCCGTTTGAAGGGAGTTGTGAAATCTTTCTCGATTTCAAGGCTTCTTAGGACTTTATCTTTATTTTTCTTGCTGTTCAATCTTTTTAATTTTTTGCTTGTGTCGATTTCATTATCTAACTTGTTTAAACTCTCTTGTTGTGTCTCCAGCCCTGTTCAACCTTCAAGAATCTGTTCGGCACCAACCTTGGACAACAAGAAACATTTTGATTTCACAAAACCCCTCTTTATTGCCGTCCAAAACCTAGATCTAACTGATTTCGCAATCTGTTGAGTTTTTCTTTAAATTAACTTGCTGTTTTGTGTTCTTCTTTTCAGATTCGGCTGTTTGGAACCTATCTTGAATTCAATTCCTTGTTCTTGGCTTCCAAGATTAGCTATTCCTAAGTGTTTTTAATTCTTGGCTGATCTTTTATTGATTTGGGTATTTTCGTCTCAGATCTAATTGATTCTAAAT
Organism: Gossypium hirsutum; assembly: GCF_007990345.1. Classification (NCBI taxonomy): domain Eukaryota; kingdom Viridiplantae; phylum Streptophyta; class Magnoliopsida; order Malvales; family Malvaceae; genus Gossypium; species Gossypium hirsutum. The sequence continues at coordinate 42,211,981 of NC_053443.1, forward strand.
TAGTTTTGCTGTTTCATTTCAGATCCGAGTCGTCTATAGCTTTCGTAGGAGTTTTTCATGACTTGACAACTCGATCTTGGTCCGCGCACAACCCTCTATCACATTGAAATCAGATTTGTTTTGTTGAGTGAAAATTCTCTTTGAGTTCTCCAAGAATTTTCTCTTAAGTTTTCTTTAGAAGGAGTTTTAACAATCTTTTTGATTGTGGGAGTCATCTTCAGCCTTCTTCTTGCCATTGTTCTTCATTGGAGGGAAGATTAGAGCCGTTTGAAGGGAGTTGTGAAATCTTTCGGGATTTCAAGGCTTCTTAGGACTTTTCTTTATTTTCTTGCTATTCGTTCTTCTTTTTTAATTTTTGCTTGTGCTGATTTATTGATTATCTTGGGATTAATTGTTCTTGTTGCGTTTCAGCCTTTCCAAACTTCAAGATCTGATTCGGCTTCGTTCTTAGGCATCAAGAAACATTATTCATTCATAATTTTTAGATTTCTTGCCGCCCAAGTATTTCTTATTCTATTCAATTTGGGTTTCTTGATCTGAAAAGTTTAGTTCTCTGTTTTCTATTTTCGTTTCAGATCTAAGAGTCTAAAGCTTTCTTAGGAGTTTTCTCGTGACTTGGCAACTCGATCTTGGTCTGCGCACAACCCTCTATCACCAACAATGTGAAAAGAATAATTTTGGCTGAATGGGCATCTTGGGAGTATGAAACAATAGCTCCCTTGGCCGAATGGTCACCTAGAAGACTTCAAACAGCATCCAACTTTAATTCACCAAACATGCTTGTGCCGTCCCTTGCATTTATCTTCTTTTAATTCCTTCATGCACCATGGACGTCCAAATAAGTTGTACCTGTAGCAAATTAATTCAATAAATTAGATGCACTTTAGACACATTAAATTAGCAACAAATAACACTAAATTCCTGTACATTAAATTCAACAGCCTCTTAGGACACAATTAAAACATGTTTGATTTGGACAACATAAATTCGGCTCGACTTAGACATCATTAAAGCATTTAATAAAATTAGACACATTAATAACATATAATAAAAAACACATTTAACACAAAATTTAGTATGTCCAAATTTTATTAATTAAATTAGCTAATTAACTATTTAACTAATTCAGCAAACTAAAGTGATTTATTCCAGCAAATTTAATGAAAATTAAAAGTGAGCTCCTTGAGCTAAATTTAAGCTAATTGAGCTTGAAAGAGGTTGCATAGTTTGCTTGGTTCGATGTTCTCCAATTGTCCAGCCACGCTATTGCCCCAAATCCCGTTCACGAGAGTCAAAAATCCGTTCTTGAATCTTTTGGCCCAATGATATAGGGTTGTGCGCGGACCAAGATCGAGTTGCCAAGTCACGAGAAACTCCTACGAAAGGTCCTAGACGAACAGATCTGAAAACAAAAACAAAGATTAAGATTAAACTGGATCAAATTTGAATTTTAATTCCCAAATTCAATTAAAAGAGCAGCAAGAAACAAAGAAATTGAATACGAGAATCAAACGGAATTGAAAGTATAGAAAGAATGCGAATCTGCCAATGAATTGATTCGGCCAATAATGCCTAATTTCGAGCAACCAATTATTCCCCAAATTGAATATGACCCAATCGGCCAAACCCTAGAAATTGGGGATTTTATGAGTCAAATAAGTGCTGCCAATAGGAGATCAATTTAAACGAAGAGATCTTGAAGTTTAAACAAGGCTGGAAAACAAACAAGAACAGCAAAAGAATTAGAAGACAGATACGGCTCAAGTAAAAAGAAAATAAAACGAACAGCAAAAGAATTTAAATAGAGGATGAACAGCAAGGAATTAAAGAAAAGTCCTAAGAATCCTTGAATTCCGAAAGAATTCACAAATCCCTTCAAACGGCTCTAATCTCCCCTCCAATGAATATCAATGGCAAGAAGAAGGTTGAAGATGGCTCCCACAATCAAAAGATTGTTAAAACAACTTCTAAAGAAAACTCAAGAGAGAAATCTTGGAGAAAACTCAAAGAAAATTCTGCTTTCAACAAATCTAAAATTTTAATAATGATTCTAAGTTGTGTTTTCAAGGAGTGGCCGGCCAATGCTTATATAGGCCTCCAACAAATCCTAATCTAATTAGAAAACTTAAAAATTTAAACCTAATTAAGAAAAATAATAGGGAAATTCGGCTGGCCACTTAAAGGGGCTGTTTTGGGCCGAATTTTAACATGTAACTTTCCTAAAGCCTAAAAATTAAATTAACAATTCAAATGTTTACAAATTGGGCCCTTTGATAGTTTTGGCCTGATTTTCAACTAAATATGCATAGATTTCTTGATTGGGCTGGAAGTTGCTTATTGGGCCTCGCCTTCAAGAATTTGGGTCTGTGATCCATCTCCTACCGAAATTGGGTCGTTGATGCTCGTGACGGAGATCCAATGCGCTTTGGCTGCAAGATTTGGTTTCTTGGACCAAGATTTCCAAGATTTGAAATCTTGATTTTCTTGATTCTTGAAATCACTCCAAACAACAAATTGGGCCAAGATTCGGTTTCTTGATTTTCTTGAAAACAAGAAAGTGAATCTTGATTTTCTCGTTCTTTCGTGTACGCATCTAAGGCCTTTGTGACTCGTATCATTCCCCCTTCCTCAAAAAGATTCGTCCTCGAATCTGAAAAATCAAATGGACTCGACTTTCCTCGATTGAACAGGACTAATGGCAATTGAGCCCACTAAAAAGAATAGCCATGAGTTAGTAAATAGCAATGCAAAGAAACTTGTAGTCCAATCATAAGCATAACGAAACAAGTACAACGCATGCGAATGGACAGATTCAGATTACCATGCGAATAAGCTAATTTACTCGCCAATGCCTCGTCAAATATTCGAAACAAAGATGGACATGTTTTAAGGCATTCAATCATCTCAAATTGTTTCCACAAACCATGAAGAAATCGCGAGTAATAAATCAAATGGTAAACGTAATCGTCACAAGTAGGTATTTGAAAAGGTCCACATAGTTCACAGAGTTGCACAATCATACCATGCATTAATCGATGGACTATGGATTCACTCACACATGCATCAAAAACAATAATCTTTTTATCAATCATTAAAACAGATAGATTATCAATAAATAAAATAGGATAGTCAAGCACATTTCGATCTAAGTGTTTTACAAAAATTAAATCATCAACACGATCTTTGTCACTATCCGAGGAGTACAAAGGTGTTTCAAAAGTTTCAAGCATCTTACCTTTATAAGCAGAAGAATAAGGGTCGATTTTACCTTTTTCATTGAATACAAACCTTCGCTCATCGGGGGCATAGTGTAGTCGAAGCTCCGTTGTTGAGTTAACCTTTGTCAAATGGAACTTAAACTTTATGTATAACCATAGAAATTGTTTAAGGCACGGATATAAATTGAAAAAAAAAACTTGGCAAAGCTCGTTACCTTATTCAAGAACCAAGTATCAAAATAATAGAAAGTATTTGCCAAAACAGATTTGCACAAATTCGAGGATTTTACACAAGGCAAATTAAGAGAATAACAAGTCATGCTTCCTTTCGTAATGAATTTATCAACCACAATCAAAGAATAACAATTAATGAGATCAAAATTAGGGGATCTTTTAAGAACTAAGTCACCAAAAGTTTTATCAATTATTTTCAAATCTGCACGGGACTTGGTTGCTAAAATTTCCTTACCTCGCTTACCTTCGGGCTCATGTGGTTGGATTTCATCTTTGCCTATGTTGATTGTATGAAAGCGTCTTTCATTTGAGAGGTATTGAAGTTGAAAGTTATCTTTCGATCTTTCGGGAATCTGAAAGTAGCAACACAAGAAAAATTCATATCTTGGTTAGTGGAAACATTCCTCACTACCCTTTCCTTGTCTTTTTCTTTTGTTTCTTTTTCTAACTTATTTTCTCTTCTTTCTTCAATTTCTTTTCACTTTTCTTTTCTGTTTCACATTCCTTTTCACTCTCAATCTCTTTTTCTCTTTTTCATTCTCTTTTTCTTTTTTTTCACTTGTTTTAACAACAGAATTTTTCAGTTTGATTTGGTCTTCATGGACTTGTTCCGGAGTGAGCGGCACTAAGGTGATTTTCCTTCCTTGATACTTAAAAGAATACCTATTGGTACGACCATCGTGAGTGACCTTTCGATTTAGTTGCCATGGTTCTCCTAGCAACAAATGGCTGGCTTGAATAGGTACTACGTCGCACATGACTTCGTCTTGATACTTACCGATAGAAAAGGCGATGCGCACTTGTTGAGTGACCTTAAATTGGCCTTCGTTGCTAAGCCCTTGTAGTTGATAAGGTTGTGGATGCTTGGTAGTGGTTAAGCAAAGCTTTTCCACCATCGTCGTGCTGGCTACGTTTGAGCAACTTTCACCATCAATAATAACTCTACAAAGCTTACCTTGTACATGGCAGCGAGTATGAAAGAGATGTTCTCATTGCTGCTCGCTCTTTGGTTTTGCCAAAGAGGGTTGTCCACGATCATGAAGATCATCATCCATTCTAGGGACACGTCGAGGGCCGCGCCTATGGGGCTGGTTATCCCTATCTTCCTTGATTGGATCTCGATATTGATGTTCTTGATTCACTCGTACCTCATTCAAAGTAGTATTCAATGCTTGAAGTGTAGCATTTATTTGTGTGATTGCAGCAGTATGTCCGTCTAAGTGTTGTTGGACTTTCATAAGTGTATCATTATGGTCATCTTTAGATATTTTCTAAAAATCTGCAAAAAAATAAACACTCAACACTCAAAAATAAAAGTTAGCAAACCTCACCGTTAATCACTCAAAAAGAAAATCAAATTCTCAATGAGGTAGAATTCAGGCTTGTGATTTCTTTAGTAGAGTTTATATCAATCAATTAGAGAGTGTATGAACCGAACTACCAAAGAATCCTAATTTGCACTAGGATGCCAAAAACGGACGAGACACCAACTGATTGCACCGAGGAAGAATTGTGCACACTTTAAAAATCCTACTAACACAAGAAACAAGAAGGTGTTAGATAGTATAAAGGAAAAATAAAGGCAAACAAATGAAAACCTATAGCTAAGAATTAATAAAAATTACTGAAAATAGAAAACCTGCAAAACTGCGGAGTAACTTGACAACTTCGTTCGAGGTGTTCCCAATCTCCAAAAATCACGAAATTAAATCTAGAATGTCCTTAAATATTTAATTTTTTATCTGGAAAGTTTGGTCACCAAACTCAACCCGCTGGATATTTTTTAAAATTTTTATTGGATTTTGTCTTTTTACAATTTTTTTGACTTTTTTGACTGATTTTTTTGTGGGAATAAATTTTTTATATTCAATCACAGTGCCACAAATATGTATGTAAAATTTAAGATCAATTGGACAACGTTTACCCGCTCAAATGAATTTTTTTTTGGTAAAACTGCTGTTTTTGCTTTAAAAAAATTGAGATCAGTTTAGAAATCAACCAAGAACACCCAAAACGCCCAAAATTAGATACCAAATGCTATAGGGTTGCGCGCAGACCAAGATCGAGTTGCCAAGTCACGAGAAACTCCTACAAAAGGTCATAGACGAACAGATCTGAAAACAAAAACAAAGATTAAGATTAAACCGAATCAGATTTGAATTTTAATTCCCAAATTCAATTAAAAGAGCAACAAGAAACAAAGAAATTGAATAAGAGAATCAAACGGAATTGAAAGTATAGAAAGAATGCGAATCTGCCAATGAATTGATTCGGCCAAGAATGCCTAATTTCCAGCAACCAATTGTTCCCCAAATTGAATATGACCCAATCAGCCAAACCCTAGAAATTGGGGATTTTATGAGTCGAATAAGTGCTGCCAATAGGAGATCAATTTAAACGAAGAGATCTTGGAGTTTAAACAAGGCTGGAAAACAAACAAGAACAGCAAAAGAATTAGAAGACAGATACGGCTCAAGTAAAAAGAAAATAAAACGAACAGCAAAAGAATTTAAATAGAGGATGAACAGCAAGGAATTAAAGAAAATTCCTAAGAATCCTTGAATTCCGAAAGAATTCACAAATCCCTTCAAACGGCTCTAATCTCCCCTCCAATGAATATCAATGGCAAGAAGAAGGTTGAAGATGGCTCCCACAATCAAAAGATTGTTAAAACAACTTCTAAAGAAAACTCAAGAGAGAAATCTTGGAGAAAACTCAAAGAAAATTCTGCTTTCAACAAATCTGAAATTTTAATAATGATTCTAAGTTGTGTTTTCAAGGGGTCGCCGGCCAATGCTTATATAGGCCTCCAACAAATCCTAATCTAATTAGAAAACTTAAAAATTTAAACCTAATTAAGAAAAATAATAGGGAAATTTGGCTGGCCACTTAAATGGGCTGTTTTGGGCCGAATTTTAACATGTAACTTTCCTAAAGCCTAAAAATTAAATTAACAATTCAAATGTTTACAAATTGGGCCTTTTGACATTTTTGGCCTGATTTTCAACTAAATATGCATAGATTTCTTGATTGGGCTGGAAGTTGCTTATTGGGCCTCGCCTTCAAGAATTTGGGTTTGTGATCCATCTCCTACCGAAATTGGGTCGTTGATGCTCGTGACGGAGATCCAATGCGCTTTGGCTGCAAGATTCAGTTTCTTGGACCAAGATTTCCAAGATTTGAAATCTTGATTTTCTTGATTCTTTAAATCGCTCCAAACAACAAATTGGGCCAAGATTCAGTTTCTTGATTTTCTTGAAAACAAGAAAGTGAATCTTGATTTTCCCGTTCTTTCGTGTATGCATCTAAGGCCTTTGTGACTCGTATCACCCAAGCTCGAGTTATAGGCCCCGTTGGAAATTCCAAGGGTTCATTGGCAACTTTAGTTGGTTCCCCTCGCGATATAAAGTGTTTTACGTGTCAAGGAAGGGGCCACATTTGATACGATCTCGGTTTAGTAGTTGAATCTGAGTCGTTTAGTTCTCGATCGTAAATGAAGAAGTATATTTGAATATGTCACTTCAAGGAAAAGAAAATATGATTGGGTTCAAAGAAGTCACGTAGGTTCGAACAAAGATGGATATAGATTTGGTTTAGGTTAGAAAATATGTGGAATAGGTTTGGTCAAATTTGGTTTAGGTTTAATTAGGTAATGGTTTTGGTTTTTGGTAAGAAATGGAATTGGATGTTGGTACGAAATGGTATGAGATTTTGGTACGAAATAAACCAAATTGGCTCAAAATGGTCAAGGATGAACCAACACTAAAGAGGAGTGTTGACCCGAATCTTATAGGACCTAAAAGAGTCAGAAATGGCAATTTAGAAACCTTGACCCGATACTTAGGAAAGTATGAACCAAAGGTATTAGGGTGAACGCCACACTCAGGTTTAGGGAGTGATAAGTTCGAGAAAGACTCGGAAAGATGCCACTAGAAGCTAGATAAGTCTTACAGGTCTCGAACGAAATTTGAGAGAAAATGCCTCACAAATTTGGCAGCAATTCATTAACAAAATGTCAAAAGTCCTTTACAAAATGAACTTTTCAGCTATTTATAAGCAGCATCTAAGCTAGCCGAATAGTCACTTTAATCCTTAGAAATTAAGCAATTGAATAAATCTAATGGCTTAGCTAAATTCGGCTGAACATGGACAGCTTCTAAAACAAGCATTGAACATTGGAAAATTTAGGATGGTGCATGGAGGAGCTAGATTCAGCTAATGAGCTTAAATAAGCTCATTTAAGTTGCATCTTTTGGCTAAAAAGTGGCCAGCAATTTAATAGGAAATTGATCAACCAATTGAAGTGCTGATATGATCTCGGTTTAGTAGTTGAGTCCGAGTCATTTAGTTCCCGATCATAAATGAAGAAGTAGAATAGACGAGAAGGAGATAGAATATATTTGTGTTCAAAGAAGTAAGATAAGTTCGTGCAAAGTTGGATGTGGATTTGGTTTAAGTGAAAAGGTATGAATAGAATGGACGAGTTCGGTTTAGGATAATTAAGAAATGGTATTTGGTTTTGGTACGTTTTGGTATTTGGGAATTGGTTCGAAATAATATGGAATTGGTACGAAATGGTATGATATTTGGTACGAATTGATAATGGTTCAAAGAGGTCAAGAATGAACCAACACTAAAGAAAAGTGTCGACCCGAAACTTATAGGACCTAAATGAATTGGAAATGGTTGAAAAGGACCTTGACCCGATACTTAGGAAAGTATGAACCAAAGGTATCAAAGGTGAACGCCACACTCGGGTTTAAGGAGTGATAAGTTCAGAAAAGACTCGAAAAGACGCCACTAAAAAGCTTAGATAAGTCTTACGGGTCTCGAACGAAATTTGAGAGAAAATGCCTCACAAATTTGGCAGCAATTCGCTAATTAAAATGTCAAAAGTCCCTTACAAAGTGAAAATTTAGCTATTTATAATAATCCACTAGGCTAGCCGAATGGTCACTTAAATTCCTTAAAAAATTAAGCAAATGAATTACTTAAATGGGCTAGCTAGATTCGGCTGAACTTGGAGCTCCAATGGTCACCTTCTAGATGGACAATTGAACTTGGAGCTTGAGGGAGTAAATGGCAGCAGCTACATTCGGTTGATGTGCTTAAAGGAGCTCATTTAATTGGCAACTATTGCTGAAAAATTACCAGCAATTAAGAAGATGTTGAGTAGTCACTTTGAGTGTGAAAACCAAGTTTTGAAGAGTCTTTGAATGTGAACACCTTGATCCGAACAGCCATGATGTATTCAACAGTGTGTAAGCAATAAATTCGGCTGAATGGTCACTTAGGAGACTTCAAACAGCAGCCAACTTCATTCTCCCATTCATGCATGTGCCGTCCCCTTCATGTACCCTCTTTTAATACCTTACATGCTCCAAAAACGTTCATGGATGATGTACCTGCAGCAACATTCATCAAATAATTCAAATTCATGTTTAGACACATTAAATTAACACTAAAATGCTGCACATTAAATTCGGCAGCCTTAGGACATAATTAAAACAAGTAATAAAGTTAACATATTAAAAACAAGCTTAAAAACATATTTATAAGCTATATAAATTAAGACAAAACTAATAACATGTCATAATAACTAAAATATCATGCATAATTAAGTTTGACCAGATTTAAGACCAATTTAATAACGAAAATTAATTAAGCTTGTAAATAACTAATTTAACTAACTCAATTAATTCTTTCAGCTACTATATGATTGACTAAGTTATTTTGAGCTAATTTTGAGCTGGTTCGAATTTAATGAGCTGAAGTGGAGCTTAATTCAGCTCGTAACAAAGTGCAAGGAAGGCTCATCGAGTTTGTCCAAGCTTCATCAATGCGTCCAACCAAAGTCTCGCCCCAAACTTGATCTACTAAGGCCGAAACAGCCTCCTTGAATTGTTTAGCTCGTGATCGGGTGATTGGACCTTGAGGCAGCTCCAAAGGCTCCTTGCTCGAGCTAGGTTGGACTTGAGGCGTGGCTGTATCATCCTCCCCCTCTTCAAAGCGATTTGCCCTCAAATCGAAATCTGCATCAAAAGGGGAAAGTCAGAGACATTAAAACTTGCACTTATGTTATACTCACCTGGTAGATCAAGTCGATAAGAATTCTCGTTGATTCGTTCCAAGACTTGAAAAGGGCCATCACCACGCGGTAGTAGCTTTGACCTTTGTTGGGCGGGAAAACGTTCCTTTCTCATGTGAACCCAAACCCAATCACCAGGTTCGAAGATAATTCTTTTACGACCCTTGTTCGCTTTCCTAGCATAACTTTCGGTTCTTGCTTCAATGTTGGCTCGAACTTTCCGATGTAACTCCTTTACATACTCGGCCTTCTTTTTAGCATCTGCATGAATAAGTTGATCGTTAGGTAAAGATACTAAATCTAAAGGAGTTAACGGATTAAATCCATAAACAATTTCAAAAGGAGAGTGTTTGGTTGCCGAGTGAACGGATCGATTATACGCAAATTCTATATGTGGCAAACACTCCTCCCACGACTTAAGATTTTTTCGTATGATGGCTCGTAACAAAGTTGATAGCACTCGATTGACCACTTCCGTTTGTCCATCTGTTTGGGGGTGGCAAGTGGTTGAAAACAACAAGTTAGTTCCAAGCTTTCCCCAAAGCGATCTCCAAAAATGGCTCAAAAACTTCGCATCTCAATCAGAAACAATCGTCCTCGGGATGCCATGCAAACGAACAATTTCCTTAAAGAAAAGATTAGCAATGTGAATGGCATCATCAGTTTTTAAACAAGAAATAAAATGAGACATTTTGGAAAAGCGATCAACAACAACAAAAATAGAGTCCTTCCCCGTTTTAGTCCTAGGCAATCCAAGGACAAAATCCATGGAAATTTCCTCCCAAGGTGCGTCGGGTATAGGGAGCGGCGTATACAACCCGTGCGGCTTAATCTTGGATTTGGCCTTCATGCACGTCACACATCGCGCGCACACTCGTTCAACGTCCCTTTTCATTTTCGGCCAATAAAAATGCTCTTGGAGGGTTGCTAAGGTTTTTCCAACGCAAAAATGGCCCATAAGGCCTCCGCCATGCGCCTCATGTACTAATAGGTCTCGTATGGAACTCCGCGGCACACATAATTTTCCTTCTCTAAAAAGGAATCCGTCGCTCCTATAAAACTTATCAATAGCAACACTTTCACAAGCAACAAATATTTCTCCAAAATCATCATCAGCAGGATATAAATCTTTTAACAATGCAAAACCAAGCAGTTTAGAGTCCAAATACGACAAAAGGGTATACCTTCTTGAAAGAGCATCAGCTACGATATTTTCCTTACCCTTTTTATACTTAATGACATAGGGAAATGACTCCAAATACTCTACCCACTTAGCATTGTTTAATTTGTGTTGTCCTTTAATGTGCTTTAACGCTTCATGATCTGAATGGATCACGAACTCCTTCGACCACAAATAGTGTTGCCAAGTCTCGAGAGCGCGGATAAGTGCATACATCTCCTTGTCATAAACGGGGTAGTTTAGCACGGCACCATTCAACTTTTCACTAAAGTAAGCGATCGGCCTCCCGTCTTGAGTTAACACGGCACCTATTCCAACACCTGAGGCATCACACTCAATTTCAAATGTTTTAGAAAAATCAGGCAGTGCTAACAACGGAGCTTTAGTAAGACAATCTTTAATAATATTAAAAGAATTTTCTTGCTCTTCGTCCCAATGAAAAGTCGAATTCTTCTTGATAGTGCTTGTCAACGGTGCAGCCAACGTGCTAAAGTTGGGTACAAATCGCCATAGAAATGATACGACCATGCCCCGGGCACACTTTTGGATCAGCTCCCTAAGCATTGTTTGCAAATCCATGCGAGCTGAATTAGTTCAATTTCATTTCGTTAAGCTCCGTTTAGCTCATTTCCAGCTCACTCGAGCTCAAGTCAACTCATTCAAGCTCAATTCAGCTCAATCTTAACCTAATGAGCTTATTTTTAGCTTTCTTTAGCTTGCATTTATTTTGCTGAAATAAACCATTTAATTTGTCATTAGTTAAATTAGTTGTTTATCTTAAGTTAGTTAATTTGTTAAAATCTGGACAAATAATTAATTAAGTGTTTTAATTATATCTAAATTAAATACTTAATAAATTATGATGTTTTAAATATGTCTGAAATTGTTAATATGTATGGCCAAATTTAATGTGCAAATTATTGAGTTCATATGCTGCTAATTTAATGTGTTTGAAATGCATTTAACTTGCTGATTTAATTTGCTGCAGGTTCATGAACGGATTGGTGCAATGTATGGGAGTGTGCATGCACAATTGAGGTTCAATGGATCGCATTTAAAGGAGCACATGCATTTGGGACGTTCATGTAAGAGGGAGTTGCTGAAAGTTCATGTATTTGAAGATTCATGGATCATATTTATGGGGGAAAATACATGGGACGTTTCATGCATGATTCATGCATTTTCAAGATGACCATTCAAGTATTTTAGGCACATTAATGCCTCATTCAGCCAAGGGAGATGTAGGATCATTAAAGAGCTGCACATTCATGGAATTATGGAGATTCTTCAAGGCTAAGGATGCATGAATGCATCAAGTGAAGCATCATGATGGTTCGGCCAATTCATGTACCATCTTCAAGCATGAACTGGATTTTAATGCTATTTGTGTGAACATGTTAAATACCTGTGTGAACAGAATTTAAGTTAGTGTGAACAACATAGATGCCGAATATCAATAGGCATTTTAGGCTTATAAATAGCTTACTTGTTTATTGTAAAAGGTTACAGAATTTGATTATTGAAAACTTGATTGTGAGGTTTCCTCCTATCCTATTTCGTACGAGTCTCGTTCTGACTTATCTAGCTCGCTAGTGGCGTCAACCCGACTTCTTGAACTTATCACCATCCTGGTGTGGCGTTCATCCACCTTTTTATACCTTTGGTTCCTACCTCTCTATAGGTAACGGGTCAAGGTCCATCTTCGACAATCCATTTAATCCACCTTGAGCAATATAAGTCCCGGGGCAATACTTCATATAGTATTGAATCGTTCTTCGCTTGAGTTCTATTTTTCCATTCCATTTTAACTATTAAATTATAAACAATATTTCTTTATTTCACCGAGCCTATCAAACATATATCCAAACCATCTTTTGAACCCATTTTCTCAACTTCCGCTATAAAAAAATCATCTAACTCCATCTATCTACAAATTCGAACAAACTTCTCATCGACGATCGGGCAATCAAGTGAATCGACTCAATCAACCGAGCCGGATCACATCATTTGGTATCAGAGCTTGCAAAATGAGGAGCACCGACGTTCGTAGCTATCTCGAAAGATAGGTTTGTAAAAAAAGTTTCAAAAAAAATCAAAAAAATCTCGAGTTGTAATTTTATTTTATTTTCTCTTTTCTTTATTGTATTTACCTTACTATTGTATTGGAGTATCACAAAAAAAATCAAAATTCAAAAAAAAAGAAGTGAGCAAAAAAAAGAAAAAAAAGTAAAAAAAAGAACAAAAAAAAAGTGAAAAGTCTTGCGAGTTTTATTTTCATCTCTTATTACTCCGATCATCAAGTTTCCCTTCCTACCATTATTTACCCATCCCAACGCCACATTTTAAACCAATTTTTTTCTTTATTTAGCCTACCCTACACCCGACGTTATCCTTTGTAACCCATTTTGAAACCGACCCTCAAGCAGCAAATTAAGTCTATCGAGACGAATTACGAATTTCTGAGACGAGGTTGAGTGGTAAAAGGCAAGAGAGCGTGAGTACATTAGAGTGAGCAAAAGCCTAAAAGAGAGTTCAAACTCGAGAGTGAGTGAATTTTTCTTTTTGAGCGAATTTGTGAGGTTTGTGGTAAGGTATTTATTTTCTTTATTTTTTTTAACATTTTCTTTTCCATTACTTAATCATGTCTCGAGAAACATTTTCCGAATCAGAATTCCAATATTTGATGCAAGAGATGCGTAAAATGGTGAAATCAAAATTTGATAAGTTGCATGATCGATTGGATCGAGTGGAGGAAAGAGCCCGATGGAAGCCAAACTCACCGGGTCAAGAGACGAAGACAAGATCATCACGAAAGCACACATCCAATGATTATTCGAGAAGAGATTCATACCATGATTCCTATTCAATGAGGAACTCAAGACGAAGCAAAGCAAGTTTTGAGTTTGAAGCTTTTCAAGGTGACGAACGAGAAATTACAAGTAGTCATTCGTATGCACCAAGGTATTCATCTGCCAAGAATCAATCTCGAAGAGGTGATCATTTTTTGTATGAAAGTCGATCCAATTATACCTAACAAGAGTCATTTAGTGCTGATTCATTTGTAACATCTCCATCCTATAATGAAGGAGCGAGGCAAAAAGAAAAAGAAATAAGAAGAAAAGAAAGACAAGAAATGTTGATGAGAGAAAATGAGCAATAATGGAATGAAATCGAGAGACGAAAAAAAGAAATGAAAGAAAAGGAACAAGAAATCAAAAAGTGAGAGAAAAGAAAATGAAGAGAAAGAATTCGAAAAAGAAATTGAGATTGAACAAGAGTGCAAGCGAGAAAGAGAAATCGAAAGAAAAGAAGAAAAGATTGAAAACGAAAAAGAAATCTAAAAAGGGAGTGAGGTCAAAAATAAAATTGAAAATGAGAGAGGAAATGAAAAGAGAAAAAAAGAAGTTGAGATTAGAAAAGAGTTTGAAAAAGAGAAGAGTGAAAAGGGAGAAAGCAATCGAGCAAAAGTGAGGAATGTTCTAACTAACCCATTTGCAAGTTTGCCGTGTAAATTTTCTTCTTTCCAGGTTTCCAAGGAACCGATTGACAAGTTTCGACTTCAATACCTTTCCATGGATAGAAGGTTCACTTTGGCTGAAAAAGGTAGTGTTCTCAACGATCCTAGTTCGCCTATGCCAAAAGGTAAGCAAGGTATGAGTCTTGAAATTTTTAAAGCACCTCTGCCTTTTTCGATTGTTGATGGGTCCTTTGTTGATGATTTGGTCTTTAGAAAGAATCTAAACTTTGACGTGGCTACTTGTCATTCTTTGATTGATGATGACCCATTTGTTTTGTTTGATGATAAAAAGATTCTTGCTTTTGAAAAATATTATTTTCTTGATGATATTGGTTGTTTGTCTTTAACTTGCAACGGAATACATGTTTTGGATCCGCAAGATGAAAGTCCATATAAAATGTTCATTCTCACTGATCATGTTGAAAAGGAATGGAAATGTATTGATGAATACGCCATTGGCAAGACTTTTGATAAAGAGCGAATAAATCAGCACCAACAAAATCTGGAATTGTGTGATCAAAAGTTGACATATCATCTGCTTGGTTGTGTTGATCATGTGGATTATCTAATTTTTGGTGTGAAATTTCCATGTTTTTGTAAATCTTTTCGAATGAAATTTAAAGGGTTTGCTTGTTTGAATTTGAGTATGCTAACACCCTCGTTGTTTAATTTGTGTAAATTGTTGGAGATAAAAGGACTCTTTTTGCCATTTGGATCGAGTAGTCAAAATCATGTCTTTAATCCTGGAGTTTGCTATTATGAATCATCCATGAAAGAAAGCAAGCATCGTAAATTTTGTTTGAATGAATGTGTAAACAATCTTTGTTTGTATGATACTTTGTCTTTAAGTTTGAAAATGAGCCATGTGAATCTTGTTGGTTTGTTAAGTCAAAATCAAAATTTTGTTTTCGGAGGATGTTCTCAACTGTGGACTAAAAGATCCGAACATGTTTTGAATGATAATGATTTTGAGTTGCTTAGTGCTCTTTCTATGAAGTCGGTCATGAAATTGCCAAATCAAAATGAAATGGCAAGAGAAAATTTTGTCTTTGACCCCGGTGAACACCATTCTATATCATTGCCTAAGGTAATCGAACCATGGAAAGTTGACTTCCAAAACCATAGCTATCAAATGCCTTGTCATTTATGTTTGTTTCCATCAAAGAAAAAGGTAAGAACGATTTCTATTTTTGACCCCGGTATTGGATTATTTGTTCAAACTGTGAATCAAATCTCAAAAAGTTCCTTTGTGTTTAATCTTCATCGTGTCACTAATTCGTTTTATTCTTTTAAAGGTGACAATGTGAAGTGGTTGATGTGATCCGGCTCGGTTGATTGAGTCGATTCACTTGATTGCCCGATCGTCGACGAGAAGTTTGTTCGATTTTGTAGATAGATGGAGTTAGATGATTTTTTATAGCGGAAGTTGAGAAAATGGGTTCAAAAGATGGTTTGGGGTAGATGTTTGATAGGCTCGGTGAAATAAAGAAATATTGTTTATAATTTAATAGTTAAAATGGAATGGAAAAATAGAACTCAAGCGAAGAACGATTCAATACTATATGAAGTATTGCCCCGGGACTTATATTGCTTAAGGTGGGTTTAATGGATTGTCGAAGATGGACCTTGACCTGTTACCTATAGAAAGGTAGGAACCAAAGGTATAAAAAGGTGGATGAACGCCACACCAGGATGGTGATAAGTTCAAGAAGTCGGGTTGACGCCACTAGCGAGCTAGATAAGTCAGAACGAGACTCGTACGAAATAGGATAGGAGGAAACCTCACAATCAAGTTTTCAATAATCAAATTCTGTAACCTTTTACAATAAACAAGTAAGCTATTTATAAGCCTAAAATGCCTATTGATATTCGGCATCTATGTTGTTCACACTAACTTAAATTCTGTTCACACAGGTATTTAACATGTTCACACAAATAGCATTAAAATCCAGTTCATGCTTGAAGATGGTACATGAATTGGCCGAACCATCATGATGCTTCACTTGATGCATTCATGCATCCTTAGCCTTGAAGAATCTCCATAATTCCATGAATGTGCAGCTCTTTAATGATCCTACATCTCCCTTGGCTGAATGAGGCATTAATGTGCCTAAAATACTTGAATGGTCATCTTGAAAATGCATGAATCATGCATGAAACGTCCCATGTATTTTCCCCCCATAAATATGATCCATGAATCTTCAAATACATGAACTTTCAGCAACTCCCTCTTGCATGAACGTCCCAAATGCATGTGCTCCTTTAAATGCCATCCATTGAACCTCAATTGTGCATGCACACTCCCATACATTGAACCTATCATGCATGAACCTTGTTTAATTACTCTCCAAATTCAGCTCACCTACAAAAACACATGAACCAAAATTAAATCACATAAAATTTAGCTGAACAAACATTAATATAATTTAGACACACTAATTAAACATAAATTAAATTAGACAAATTTAATAAAGTCTTAACAAGACATATTAAATTCGGCCAAGACACATTTAAAACATGTAATAAGTCAAAACATAATTATGAGCTGTAGTAATTTAAGCTAAATTAATAAATTACTTAATTTATTCAGACATTAAAATAAATGAGTTGAAATAAACTTAAGCCAAGCTCAAACGAGCTAAAGTAAGCTAAATTAAGCTCATGTGAGCTAAATCGAGCTGGGAAAAACTAAGATTGAGCTTGTTGAGCTGAGATTGAGCTTCATCTTGCACTTGGGGCCCTCGTGTTTAGGCCAATCATGATAGCAATGAGTGGTGCCACAACATGATGCGATTGAGATCACATCATACCCTCCCTCTTGAAGACGATTTGTCCTCAAATCGGGCCACTTGCTCGCGAAAAATTTTTCGAGATCACAAGCCCTTTTGTTCATGATTCGAAAAGTATTGTTTTTAAAACTCCAGGAACCACAAATGGTTTGAAAAGAAAATGATTTAGTTCCATGCCCTCCCTCTTTAGGAGGAAACCATTCCAAAGTGTCACCTACATAGAAATGGAACGAATTAGTGACACTAAAATTTATAAACTCAAACGATCTTTTCAGAATCTTATTCAAAATTAGAATGCATAATCCAATGCCGGGATCAAATGTAGAAGTGGATCTTACCTGTTCACAATGGTTTTCCATACTTGGTAATAAAGGATGCATCAGAATCAAATCAAATTTATAATCAAAATTTATCAAGGAGTCCTCCAAATGATCATGTAATCTAAGTTCCACTTGATCAATCTTACTTAAACATGCAGAATTTATATAGCAAGGCAGATTTGAGACACCATCTTCAAATTCAAATGCACTAACCATTTTACATGTCATCCTCGTATCAAACAAACAAATCAAAGACATGCATGTTTTCAAGCATTCATGCATCTCAAATCTCATACGTACATTCTTGTTTAGACAAAGTAGTTTCTCATAAAAGATCAATGAGTGCACAAAATTGTCACAAATGAAGAATTTAATCGCCTTTCGTGAAAAACCGTCATCACGCAAAATTAAACCTTTGGTTTGTTGATTGGAACAAAAATCAACCACATTCAGGGAGTAGCAATTAATCAGACCAAAATAAAGAGAGCGTTTAGAAATTAAGTCACTAAAAAGTATTTCAACAATTTTCAAACCTGGGGGTCGTGACTCGATCGTTAACATTTCCTCACCTCTCTTACCTTTGAACTCTTGAGGCACGTTTTCATCTTCAACCTTACCTATACTGACCATATGAAAATGTCTTTCATCGGAAAGGTAGTGAAGTTGAAAATTATCGTTTGATATCTCGGGCACCTGGAAAGAAGAAACAGAACAAGAACAAGTTTCATATGGATTAGTCGAAATGCTCCTCACTTTTTCTGGTTCGTTTATCTCTTTTTCTCTCGTTTCTTTTCTAATCTCAACTTCTTTTTTCTCTTTTCATTTCCTCTCTCATTTTCACTTTTATTTTCGACCTCACTCTCTTTTTGGATTTCTTTTTCTTTTTCAATCTCTTTTTCTTTTCTTTCGATTTCTTTTTCTCGCTCGTACTCTTGTACAATCTCAATTTCTTTTTCGAATTCTTTCTCTTCATTTTCTTTTTCTCTCGCTTTTTCGATTTCATTACAATGTGCAGTCGACACGAAAGAATCAAAAATATAATCATTTGCCCCGAAGGAAGAGAAAATATTTTCATAGGCTTCTCGTCCATTTCTTCGGGAACAATCCTCCAGGAAGGACTTCTTTGAGTCATACGATGAATAACTCGTCCTCTCTCGTTTGTCATGTCGAGAAGTTGCAAGCTCTAGGTTGTCGCGTCTTGAATTCCTTGACGAATAGGAATCCCGATAAGAATCTCTTAGAGAGTAGTCTTTGGACGCGTATCGCCGTGATGATCTCGACTCCGTTTCTCGACTTGGTGGATTTTGTTTTCGTCTGGCTCTTTCCTCCACTCGGTCCAAACGTCTTTTTAATGGGCTTAGTTTTTCCTCCAATATTCGGCCCATCTCGTTCACCAAGTATTGAAATTCATCGGTAGAGAATTCTTCTTGAGACATGATTCAAGAAAATGTTAGAAAATCGAAAGATAGAATAAATAGTAAATGAACCTCACCAATTCAAAATCCTCACCAATCTCTCACAAAGAAATAATGATTTTCACTCGCACTCGTGTTTACACTCTTCTAGGCTTTTTCTTTGATGTAAAACACACGTGCCTTTTACCTCTCGACCTCGTCTCACAATTTCGTAATTCGTCTCGATAGACTTAATTTGCTACTTGAGGGTCGGTTTCAAAATAGGTTACAAAGGAATGATGTGGGTGTAGGGTAGGCTAAACAAAATAAAATCAAGGCTAAGTGTGGCGTTGGGATGGGTAAATAATGGTAGGAAGGGAAACTTGATGATCGGAGCAAATAAGAGAGAAAAAAAAATAAAAATAAAAACTCGCAAGACTTTTCACTTTTTTTTTTAACTTGATTTTTTTTTGTCACCTTTTTTTTTTTTTCAATCAAATTTTTTTTTTCGAATTTTTTTTTTTGATTTTTTTGTTACTCCAATACAATAGTAAGCTAAATACAAGGAAAAAAAAATTAAATTACAACTCAATTTTTTTTGATTTTTTTTTTGACTTTTTTTTTTACATTACGAACCTACTTACGGCCTTATTACGAACGTCGGCGCTCCTCGTTTTAGTAGCTCTGATACCAAATGATGTGATCCGGCTCGGTTGATTGAGTCGATTCACTTGATTGCCCGATCGTCGACGAGAAGTTTGTTCGATTTTGTAGATAGATGGAGTTAGATGATTTTTTTATAGCGGAAGTTGAGAAAATGGGTTCAAAAGATGGTTTGGGGTAGATGTTTGATAGGCTCGGTGAAATAAAGAAATATTGTTTATAATTTAATAGTTAAAATGGAATGGAAAAATAGAACTCAAGCGAAGAACGATTCAATACTATATGAAGTATTGCCCCGGGACTTATATTGCTTAAGGTGGGTTTAATGGATTGTCGAAGATGGACCTTGACCTGTTACCTATAGAAAGGTAGGAACCAAAGGTATAAAAAGGTGGATGAACGCCACACCAGGATGGTGATAAGTTCAAGAAGTCGGGTTGACGCCACTAGCGAGCTAGATAAGTCAGAACGAGACTCGTACGAAATAGGATAGGAGGAAACCTCACAATCAAGTTTTCAATAATCAAATTCTGTAACCTTTTACAATAAACAAGTAAGCTATTTATAAGCCTAAAATGCCTATTGATATTCGGCATCTATGTTGTTCACACTAACTTAAATTCTGTTCACACAGGTATTTAACATGTTCACACAAATAGCATTAAAATCCAGTTCATGCTTGAAGATGGTACATGAATTGGCCGAACCATCATGATGCTTCACTTGATGCATTCATGCATCCTTAGCCTTGAAGAATCTCCATAATTCCATGAATGTGCAGCTCTTTAATGATCCTACATCTCCCTTGGCTGAATGAGGCATTAATGTGCCTAAAATACTTGAATGGTCATCTTGAAAATGCATGAATCATGCATGAAACGTCCCATGTATTTTCCCCCCCATAAATATGATCCATGAATCTTCAAATACATGAACTTTCAGCAACTCCCTCTTGCATGAACGTCCCAAATGCATGTGCTCCTTTAAATGCCATCCATTGAACCTCAATTGTGCATGCACACTCCCATACATTGAACCTATCATGCATGAACCTTGTTTAATTACTCTCCAAATTCAGCTCACCTACAAAAACACATGAACCAAAATTAAATCACATAAAATTTAGCTGAACAAACATTAATATAATTTAGACACACTAATTAAACATAAATTAAATTAGACAAATTTAATAAAGTCTTAACAAGACATATTAAATTCGGCCAAGACACATTTAAAACATGTAATAAGTCAAAACATAATTATGAGCTGTAGTAATTTAAGCTAAATTAATAAATTACTTAATTTATTCAGACATTAAAATAAATGAGTTGAAATAAACTTAAGCCAAGCTCAAACGAGCTAAAGTAAGCTAAATTAAGCTCATGTGAGCTAAATCGAGCTGGGAAAAACTAAGATTGAGCTTGTTGAGCTGAGATTGAGCTTCATCTTGCACTTGGGGCCCTCGTGTTTAGGCCAATCATGATAGCAATGAGTGGTGCCACAACATGATGCGATTGAGATCACATCAGTGGTACCCTCCTAAAGAGGGAGGGCATGCGAATGAGCTTCTTTTGATCCGAGTTAATTGTGGCTTTTAGAATCTTCAACGATTTTTCGCGAGTAAATGGCCCGATTTGGGGACAAATCGCTTTAAAGAGGGAGGGGATGATACGACCATGCCCCGGGCACACTTTTGGATCAGCTCCCTAAGCATTGTTTGCAAATCCATGCGAGCTGAATTAGTTCAATTTCATTTCCTTAAGCTCCGTTTAGCTCGTTTCCAGCTCACTCGAGCTCAAGTCAACTCATTCAAGCTCAATTCAGCTCAATCTTAACCTAATGAGCTTATTTTTAGCTTTCTTTAGCTTGCATTTATTTTGCTGAAATAAACCATTTAATTTGTCATTAGTTAAATTAGTTGTTTATCTTAAGTTAGTTAATTTGTTAAAATCTGGACAAATAATTAATTAAGTGTTTTAATTATATCTAAATTAAATACTTAATAAATTATGATGTTTTAAATATGTCTGAAATTGTTAATATGTATGGCCAAATTTAATGTGCAAATTATTGAGTTCATATGCTGCTAATTTAATGTGTTTGAAATGCATTTAACTTGCTGATTTAATTTGCTGCAGGTTCATGAACGGATTGGTGCAATGTATGGGAGTGTGCATGCACAATTGAGGTTCAATGGATCGCATTTAAAGGAGCACATGCATTTGGGACGTTCATGTAAGAGGGAGTTGCTGAAAGTTCATGTATTTGAAGATTCATGGATCATATTTATGGGGGAAAATACATGGGACGTTTCATGCATGATTCATGCATTTTCAAGATGACCATTCAAGTATTTTAGGCACATTAATGCCTCATTCAGCCAAGGGAGATGTAGGATCATTAAAGAGCTGTACATTCATGGAATTATGGAGATTCTTCAAGGCTAAGGATGCATGAATGCATCAAGTGAAGCATCATGATGGTTCGGCCAATTCATGTACCATCTTCAAGCATGAACTGGATTTTAATGCTATTTGTGTGAACATGTTAAATACCTGTGTGAACAGAATTTAAGTTAGTGTGAACAACATAGATGCCGAATATCAATAGGTATTTTAGGCTTATAAATAGCTTACTTGTTTATTGTAAAAGGTTACAGAATTTGATTATTGAAAACTTGATTGTGAGGTTTCCTCCTATCCTATTTCGTACGAGTCTCGTTCTGACTTATCTAGCTCGCTAGTGGCGTCAACCCGACTTCTTGAACTTATCACCATCCTGGTGTGGCGTTCATCCACCTTTTTATACCTTTGGTTCCTACCTCTCTATAGGTAACGGGTCAAGGTCCATCTTCGACAATCCATTTAATCCACCTTGAGCAATATAAGTCCCGGGGCAATACTTCATATAGTATTGAATCGTTCTTCGCTTGAGTTCTATTTTTCCATTCCATTTTAACTATTAAATTATAAACAATATTTCTTTATTTCACCGAGCCTATCAAACATCTATCCAAACCATCTTTTGAACCCATTTTCTCAACTTCCGCTATAAAAAATCATCTAACTCCATCTATCTACAAATTCGAACAAACTTCTCGTCGACGATCGGGCAATCAAGTGAATCGACTCAATCAACCGAGCCGGATCACATCAAGAAACTTGCTAGGCCATGGAAGCTTCGCACTTGGCTTATGCTCGTCGGTCTCGGCCATTCTTGAATCGCCTTAATCTTTTCGCTATCTGCTTCGAGGCCCTCCGAGCTAACCACGAAACCTAAAAAGATAACTTTGTCAGAACAAAATGTACACTTTTTAAGATTAGCATACAAAGTCTCTTTTCTAAGAACTTCCAAAACAGCTCGCAAATGAATTACATGCTCATCCATCGATTTGCTATAAATGAGGATATTATCAAAATACACAACGCAAAACTTACCAATGAAATTTCGTAAAACATAGTTCATAAGTCTCATAAAAGTGCTAGGGGCGTTGGTTAAGCCGAATGGCATTACCAACCATTCATACAAACCATGTTTCGTTTTAAAAGTGGTTTTCCACTCGTCACCTTCGCGCATTCGAATCTGATGGTATCCGCTTTTGAGATCAATTTTTGAGAATAACTTGGCACCACTTAACTCATCGAGCATATCATCTAAACGCGGTATGGGATGCCTATACTTGATGGTGATTTTATTTACGGCACGGCAATCGACGCACATGCACCATGTTCCGTCCTTCTTTGGTACCAACAAAACCGGTACAATGCATGGGCTAAGGCTCTCTCGAATATAGCCCTTTTCCATGAGTTCGTTGATTTGACGTTGAAGCTCTTTGGTTTCTTCGGGATTGGTTTGGTATGCTGGCCGATTAGGAATAACAGCTCCGGGCATAAAATCGATTTGGTGCTCAATCCCACGAAGTGGTGGCAAACCACTTGGCACTTCATCCGGAAAAACGTCTTTGAAATCCTGCAAGAGAGACAAAACAGAAGAAGGGGGATCTCCGGATAAGTCGTTAGTATTAAACAAATTTTCCTTATACATAAGTACAAGGATCGATTGTTTTGCCAAAAATGCTTTTCGAACATCATTTGCTTTTGCAAAGACATTCAATTCTTTTTCTTTTATCGCTCTCTTTTCATTCTCTTTTTTTGAATTTTCTTTTTTTTCATTTTTCTTTTCTTTTGTATTTTCGCTCTTTTCTTTTTCTCTCATTTGATCTACAGAATTTTTCAACTTAAGTTGATCCTCATAAACTTGCTTTGGCGTCAATGGTGCTAAGGTTACATTTCTCCCCAGATGCTTGAAAGAATATCGATTTGAGTAACCATCGTGCATAACTCGACGATAGAATTGCCATGGACGGCCCAATAACAAGTGACCCGCGTGCATCGGAACAACATCGCAAAGCACTTCATCGGAATATTTTCCAATGGAAAAGGAGACTAGAACTTGCTTTGTCACCTTTAACTCTCTTCCATCGTTGAGCCATTGAAGTTTGTACGGAGTTGGATGCTTGGTGGTTGGTAGATTTAATTTTTCCACCATGAGAGTGCTCGCTACGTTCGTACAACTTCCTCCATCGATGATGACACTACATAGCTTTCCTTGTACTTGACAACGAGTATGGAAGATGTTCTCTCGTTGTTGTTCATCGTCGATGCTTTGGATGCTTAGACTTCTTTTAACGAGGAGTTCTCCATCAAGAGCGTGTTCAACTTCTTCATCATTTTTAGAAACGATTTCGGGCTCGTCTTCAAGTTCTTCCTCCTCCGATTCGATTTCTCCATTTGCTCAAACCACCATGACATTGCGGTTGGGACATTGACTCGCAATATGGCCCCTTCCAAGGCACTTAAAACACTTAATATCTCTTGAACGATTAGCAAATGAATCGGTTGCCTTACCTTTGCTCGTATCGCCCATAGGTTTGTTTGCTTTGGTAGGCACCATTGGCTCTTTGGCATGGCTTGGTGGATTAGTTTTACTCGAACTTTGCCCCCATCTAGTTGTGCTTGGGGTAGGAAAACTTCGAGTGGTACTCTTTCGCTTGAGTTGCTTCTCCACCTTAATGGCCATGTGTACCATGTCCACTATCTCAACATAATGTTGGAGTTCCACAATGTTAGCGATATCTCGGTTGAGACCAGCAAGGAATCGCGCCATTGTTGCTTCACGATCTTCTTGGACATCGGCTCGGATCATTGCGATCTCCATCTCTTTGAAATAATCCTCAACACTCTTTGAACCTTGAGTGAGATTTTGAAGCTTTTGATAGAGTTCCCGATGATAGTAGGAGGGAATGAAACGACGTTGCATCACGGCCTTCATCTCGGCCCAAGTGGATATTGGTCATTCCCCATTCCTTCTTCGGCTCGTAGTGAGTTGATCCCACCATATCATAGCGTAATCAGAGAATTCTATGGCTGCCAACTTCACCTTTTTGATCTCGAAATAGTTGTGACAATCGAAGACCAATTCAATCTTCTTTTCCCACTCCAAGTAAGCTTCCGGATCAGACTTTCCTTGAAAGGATGGAATGGATAGTTTAATGTTCCTTAAGTCGTCATCCATACGTCTTTGATTCCGATTACCTCGGTTCCTTTGACCTCTTCATCCTTCACTTATGTTTGATCCTTGATCACTTTCGGCTTCATTCGGATCATATAGGTCGTATTGATTGATTTCCAATTGGTCTCGCCCTCTTTGCGGCCCTTGGGGTGTACGCTCTCGTTGATTTCCCAATTCAACTTGATCCAACCGTTCGTTAATAGATTCTAACTCACATCGGATCATGCGTTGGATTTCTCGTAACAAGGCTTGTTGAGCCAAATCCGGCACTCCACCTCCTCCAGGCGCAATGTTTCGGATTGGTTGCCTTTCACCTCCTTCCGCCATATTTCGTTCAGGACTTTGAGACATGTAAATAAAAACCTTACAGCAAAAACCTCACAAAATCTCTCACAGAAAGAATAAACACTCCACTCGTGTTTCACTCAATTTTGGCTTTTAACTTGATGTAACTCTCGTGCCTTTTACCACTCACTTTCCTCTCGTGATTTCGTAAGCGACTCGTAGTGACTTAGTCTTAGTTCAGTGGGTCGGCTTCAAAAGGTTCAACAAAGGATCGATGTTAGGTTATGGGTAGGCTAAAAGAGATAAGAAAGGCTTTTAGGATAAGTGTAGCGTAGAAGAAAAGAAGATGAGTAGAAAGAGGTATCGAACTTACAAACTCGAAACACACAAAAAAAAATATTTTAATAGCGTGAAATTTCACTTAGAAGGATATAAAAGAGTGTAGAATGTGATTTTGGAAAAATTTTTGTTGAAGTGTCTCTAGACTCTTTTTTTTTTACGGATCTTTCACGTTCTTTTCGTCCGCACCTAGACCGTATGCAATTTTTTTTTCTTTTCAATTTTTTTTTGATTTTGACTTTTTTTTATGTACCTATTTCAAATTGACTTCGAGTGCTGTACTTCTCGTTTTAACCAGCTCTGACACCAAATGATACGATCTCAGTTTAGTAGTTGAGTCTGAGTCGTTTAGTTCCCAATCGTAAACGAAGAAGTAGAATAGACGAGAAGGAGATAGAATATATTTGTGTTCAAAGAAGTAAGATAAGTTTGTGCAAAGTTGGATGTGGATTTGGTTTAAGTCGAAAAGGTATGAATAGAATGGACGAGTTCGGTTTAGGATAATTAAGAAATGGTATTTGGTTTTGGTACGTTTTGGTATTTGGGAATTGGTTCGAAATAGTATGGAATTGGTACGAAATGGTATGGTATTTGGTACGAATTGGTAATGGTTCAAAGAGGTCAAGAATGAACCAACACTAAAGAAAAGTGTCGACCCGAAACTTATAGGACCTAAATGAATTGGAAATGGTTGAAAAGGACCTTGACCCGATACTTAGGAAAGTATGAACCAAAGGTATCAAAGGTGAATGCCACACTCGGGTTTAAGGAGTGATAAGTTTGGAAAAGACTCGGAAAGACGCCACTAAAAAGCTTAGATAAGTCTTACGGGTCTCGAACGAAATTTGAGAGAAAATGCCTCACAAATGATGTGATCCGGCCCAGGTTAATTGAGTCGTTTCACAAAGTTGCCCGATCGTCGACGAGAAGTTCGTTCGAAATTGTTTTAAGATGAAGATTGTTTTCAGTTTAAGCGGAAGACTTTTAAAAGGGTTCAAAAGATAGGCTAAATCGGATATTTTGTAGGTTCGGTTTAATAAGAAAAGAAATAAAGTTTATATTTAATAAATAGGATGGAGATGAAAAAAATGATCTTAAGTATTAAGAACGATTCAATACTATGTAAAGTATTGCCCCGGGACTTATATTGCTTAAGGTGAAATTTGTGGAAGGATAGAAGCGAACCTTGACCCAATACCTATATAGAGGTAAGAACCAAAGGTATAAAAATATGGTTGAACGCCACACCGATTCGGTGATAAGTTCAATGGAGTTCGGATTGACACCACTAGCAAGCTAGATAAGTCGCTTCGAGACTCGAACGAAAGAAGAGAGGAGGTAACCTCACAAGAACAATAGTTCATTCAAAAGTTTGACAAAAAGTCCTCTCACAAAATGAAATAGCAAACTATTTATAGACTATGTACTAGCTAGCCGAATGGTCATCTTCATGGCTAAGCAAATTAAGCTAGAAAATTCTAGAATTGAAGCATTAAGTTGTTGTAGCTAAATTCAGCTGATTGAAGTCCAATAGGCAGCTTCTTGACTAAGCAAATGAACTTGGAATGCTTGGAAAGGTGCATGGCAGCAGCTAGGTTCGGCCAATGAGCTTAAATGAGCTCATTAAGATGCAACTCTTGGCTGAAAAAATACCAGCATTAAAGGAGAACGTGAATGGCCAAAATAAGTGTGAAAAGTCAGCCTTGAAGAGTCCTTTAGGTGTGAACATGGCCAACTGAATAGACATGGGTGTGAACTCCAAGTGTGAACGGCATTATGCTTGCTAAATGTCTCTTCCAAATTCGGCTCACTTGAGGGCTGATGAATGCATGGGATGCCAATAGCTTTGTCTAGATTCGGCCAAGGTGTGAATGGACACTTCAAAAGATATCTTTTGGCCGAATAGGTGCATAGGAAATTCAATGGTCAGCCACCGATGCATGTAGGTGGATATTCATGCACTCTTCCATTCATTGTATTGAATCATTCATGCATCATCTTTAAGGCAACCATTCGTTGTAGGTAGTCATGCATGTACCCGAACATACATTGAACCAGAAATGTTCATGAATCCTCATTAATTGTGTTCCCACATGTGGATGTACCTACAAAAGATATAAACAAATTAGATTCAAGGTACATTCAGCTTAAATTAAATAATATCAAGACATATTTAACAAATTAAAATAAAGACATAAATAAAATATAATTAATAATAAATTCGGCTAGCTCAATGATAGTCAAAATTCTTGATGAGCTGAATTGAGCTAGAAAATTCAGTTATGAGCTGTAGTAAAAATAATTAAAATAAAACTATCACTCAAATTATTCAAATAATAAAATTAACGAGCTGGAAAGAAGCTAAATTGAGCTCGATTGAGCTGACTTGAGCTCGAGTGAGCTGGAAACGAGCTAAACGGAGCTCAACGAAAAGAAATTGAACTATTTCAGCTTGCATGGATTTGCAAGCAATGCTTAGGGAGCTGGTCCAAAAGTGTGCCCGAGGCGTGGCCGTATCATCCCCTCCCTCTTTAAAGCGATTTGTCCCCAAATCGAGCCATTGGTTCATTCGATCGCAGCAACTTTTACTTAGCTTTCCTCGGTCGAACGGGATGGATTGGAATTGGGACAACTGAAAGGAATAACCATGAGTTAACAAAAATGGTTTCAAATAAATTTGTAATCCAAATGCAAGCAAAATAGAATAAGAAAATCCCATGGGAGTGGACGGATGCAAAACAACATGTTCACAACCATGCAAACAAACTAATGTACTCGTTAATGCCTCGTCAATTATTCGAAACGAAAATGAACATGTTCTAAGGCATTCAAATGTCTCAAATCGTTTCCACAAGTCATAACCAATATGTGAATAACGAATCAAATCAACAAAACAATCTTTGGCACCACCTAAAGAGAACAACGATGTTTCAAAAAGTTCATGAGCCTTACCTTTAAAAGTAGTAAAACAAAGATCATTTTTAAATAAAGCTGAACAGTTAAACACATCACAATTTAAATTCCTTGCAACAACCAAT
The DNA here is from genome assembly GCF_007990345.1 of Gossypium hirsutum. NCBI lineage: Eukaryota > Viridiplantae > Streptophyta > Magnoliopsida > Malvales > Malvaceae > Gossypium > Gossypium hirsutum. Next base: position 42,240,617 of record NC_053443.1, read on the forward strand.
TCTTCAACAAAAATTTTATTACCAACCGAATAGGGCAGAGAAATTTTAAAGTTATCGTAAATCATACCTTGTTTACCTCGAGGGATGGAAAAACAAGGATCATTTTTACCTTTGTCAATCATCATAAATCTTCTCTCCTCGGAAATGTAGTCTAGTCGAATCTCTGTGGCTGAATTAACCTTAACGAAATGAAATGCGAACTTCAAATACAACCACAAAAATGGATTAAGGAATGAATTTAAATTGAAATCAAATTTTTCATACCTCAGTTCCTTATTCAACACCCAATTATCAAAACAATAGAAATTGTTCACACAAAATTGATGAAGCTTGACTTTCCCATAAAACGAACCAAAATAGATTCCGGGTTTAAAAACTTGATTTTGAGTATTCATGCCAAAATGTAGCAAAAATTTCATTAAACCAAACACGTTAAACCAATGGGATTTTTGCATACACAGGGACAAACAATTAAAACTTTTTACATTCATCAATTCATACTTGCACAAATTCATGGATTTTCCACAAAGCGTTAATTGGTGCACAAAATTGTCACAAATGAAGAATTTAATCGCCTTTCGTGAAAAACCGTCATCATGCAAAACCAAATCTTTAGTTTGTCGTTCGTACCGAACAACATCAACCACATTCAAAGAATAGAAATTAATCGAATGAAAATAAGAGAATTTTTTTAAAACAAAGTCATTTTCAACAACTTTCAAACTTGATGGCCATGACTCGGTTTTTAAAACTTCCTTACCTCGCTTATCTTCAAGCTCGTGTGGTTTGATTTCAACTTCATCCTTACCTTTTTTGGTCATGCAAAAACGTCGCTCGTTAGGAAGATATTGAAGTTGATATTCGTCACAAAGATTTGTCGGAACCTGAAAAGAAGGAACAGAACAAAAACAAACATCACGGGGGTTAGTTAAAATTTCGTTCTCCTTTTCTTGTTCTCGCTCACTATCTTCATTTTCTCTCGTTTCTTCTTCAACATCTTTTTCTTTTTCAATTTTTTTTTCTTCATTTTCTTTTTCACTCACTATTTTGATTTCTTTTTCTTTTTCACTACAATGTGCGGATGACACGAAAGAATCAAAGAGATAATCATTTGGCTCAAAGAAAGAGAAAATATTTTCATAAGCTTCTCGTCCATTTCTTCGAGAACAATCCTTTGGGAAGGACTTCTTTGAAGCATACGAGGAATAGCTCGTCCTTTCTCGCTCATCTCGAGTGATTTTTGACTCGAAGTTTTCTTCTCGCGGTCTCGAAAGCCTTGTTGAATAAGAGTCTTGATATGTGTCTCTTCTCGAATAATGTCGTCGTGATGCACTTAACTCTATTTCTCGACTCGGTGTAGTTTGCTTCCGTCGGGCTTTTTCCTCCACTCGGTCCAAACGTCTTTTTAATGGGCTTAGTTTTTCCTCCAATATTCGGCCCATCTCGTTCACCAAGTATTGAAATTCATCGGTAGAGAATTCTTCTTGAGACATGATTCAAGAAAATGTTAGAAAATCGAAAGATAGAATAAATAGTAAATGAACCTCACCAATTCAAAATCCTCACCAATCTCTCACAAAGAAATAATGATTTTCACTCGCACTCGTGTTTACGCTCTTCTAGGCTTTTTCTTTGATGAAAAACACACGTGCCTTTTACCTCTCGACCTCGTCTCACAATTTCGTAATTCGTCTCGATAGACTTAATTTGCTGCTTGAGGGTCGGTTTCAAAATAGGTTACAAAGGAATGATGTGGGTGTAGGGTAGGCTAAACAAAATAAAATCAAGGCTAAGTGTGGCGTTGGGATGGGTAAATAATGGTAGGAAGGGAAACTTGATGATCGGAGCAAATAAGAGGGAAAAAAAAATAAAAACTCGCAAGACTTTTCACTTTTTTTTAACTTGATTTTTTTTTGCTCACCTTTTTTTTTTGCTCGATTTTTTTTTTCACTTTTTTTTTTGAATTTTTTTTTTCAATCAATTTTTTTTTCGAATTTTTTTTTGATTTTTTTGTTACTCCAATACAATAGTAAGCTAAATACAAGGGAAAAAAATTAAATTACAACTCAATTTTTTTTTTGATTTTTTTTTCACGTTTCGAACCTACTTGCGGCCTTATTACGAACGTCGGCGCTCCTCGTTTTAGTAGCTCTGATACCAAATGATGTGATCCGGCCCAGGTTAATTGAGTCGTTTCACAAAGTTGCCCGATCGTCGACGAGAAGTTCGTTCGAAATTGTTTTAAGATGAAGATTGTTTTCAGTTTAAGCGGAAGACTTTTAAAAGGGTTCAAAAGATAGGCTAAATCGGATATTTTGTAGGTTCGGTTTAATAAGAAAAGAAATAAAGTTTATATTTAATAAATAGGATGGAGATGAAAAAAATGATCTTAAGTATTAAGAACGATTCAATACTATGTAAAGTATTGCCCCGGGACTTATATTGCTTAAGGTGAAATTTGTGGAAGGATAGAAGCGAACCTTGACCCAATACCTATATAGAGGTAAGAACCAAAGGTATAAAAATATGGTTGAACGCCACACCGATTCGGTGATAAGTTCAATGGAGTTCGGATTGACACCACTAGCAAGCTAGATAAGTCGCTTCGAGACTCGAACGAAAGAAGAGAGGAGGTAACCTCACAAGAACAATAGTTCATTCAAAAGTTTGACAAAAAGTCCTCTCACAAAATGAAATAGCAAACTATTTATAGACTATGTACTAGCTAGCCGAATGGTCATCTTCATGGCTAAGCAAATTAAGCTAGAAAATTCTAGAATTGAAGCATTAAGTTGTTGTAGCTAAATTCAGCTGATTGAAGTCCAATAGGCAGCTTCTTGACTAAGCAAATGAACTTGGAATGCTTGGAAAGGTGCATGGCAGCAGCTAGGTTCGGCCAATGAGCTTAAATGAGCTCATTAAGATGCAACTCTTGGCTGAAAAAATACCAGCATTAAAGGAGAACGTGAATGGCCAAAATAAGTGTGAAAAGTCAGCCTTGAAGAGTCCTTTAGGTGTGAACATGGCCAACTGAATAGACATGGGTGTGAACTCCAAGTGTGAACGGCATTATGCTTGCTAAATGTCTCTTCCAAATTCGGCTCACTTGAGGGCTGATGAATGCATGGGATGCCAATAGCTTTGTCTAGATTCGGCCAAGGTGTGAATGGACACTTCAAAAGATATCTTTTGGCCGAATAGGTGCATAGGAAATTCAATGGTCAGCCACCGATGCATGTAGGTGGATATTCATGCACTCTTCCATTCATTGTATTGAATCATTCATGCATCATCTTTAAGGCAACCATTCGTTGTAGGTAGTCATGCATGTACCCGAACATACATTGAACCAGAAATGTTCATGAATCCTCATTAATTGTGTTCCCACATGTGGATGTACCTACAAAAGATATAAACAAATTAGATTCAAGGTACATTCAGCTTAAATTAAATAATATCAAGACATATTTAACAAATTAAAATAAAGACATAAATAAAATATAATTAATAATAAATTCGGCTAGCTCAATGATAGTCAAAATTCTTGATGAGCTGAATTGAGCTAGAAAATTCAGTTATGAGCTGTAGTAAAAATAATTAAAATAAAACTATCACTCAAATTATTCAAATAATAAAATTAACGAGCTGGAAAGAAGCTAAATTGAGCTCGATTGAGCTGACTTGAGCTCGAGTGAGCTGGAAACGAGCTAAACGGAGCTCAACGAAAAGAAATTGAACTATTTCAGCTTGCATGGATTTGCAAGCAATGCTTAGGGAGCTGGTCCAAAAGTGTGCCCGAGGCGTGGCCGTATCAACAAATTTGGCAGCAATTCGCTAATTAAAATGTCAAAAGTCCCTTACAAAGTGAAAATTTAGCTATTTATAATAATCCACTAGGCTAGCCGAATGGTCACTTAAATTCCTTAAAAGATTAAGCAAATGAATTACTTAAATGGGCTAGCTAGATTCGGCTGAACTTGGAGCTCCAATGGTCACCTTCTAGATGGACAATTGAACTTGGAGCTTGAGGGAGTAAAGGGCAGCAGCTACATTCGGTTGATGTGCTTAAAGGAGCTCATTTAATTGGCAACTATTGCTGAAAAATTACCAGCAATTAAGAAGATGTTGAGTAGTCACTTTGAGTGTGAAAACCAAGTTTTGAAGAGTCTTTGAATGTGAACACCTTGATCCGAACAGCCATGATGTATTCAACAGTGTGTAAGCAATAAATTCGGCTGAATGGTCACTTAGGAGACTTCAAACAGCAGCCAACTTCATTCTCCCATTCATGCATGTGCCGTCCCCTTCATGTACCCTCTTTTAATACCTTACATGCTCCAAAAACGTTCATGGATGATGTACCTGCAGCAACATTCATCAAATAATTCAAATTCATGTTTAGACACATTAAATTAACACTAAAATGCTGCACATTAAATTCGGCAGCCTTAGGACATAATTAAAACAAGTAATAAAGTTAACATATTAAAAAACAAGCTTAAAAACATATTTATAAGCTGTATAAATTAAGACAAAATTAATAACATGTCATAATAGCTAAAATATCATGCATAATTAAGTTTGACCAGATTTAAGACCAATTTAATAACGAAAATTAATTAAGCTTGTAAATAACTAATTTAACTAACTCAATTAATTATTTCAGCTACTATATGATTGACTAAGTTATTTTGAGCTAATTTTGAGCTGGTTCGAATTTAATGAGCTGAAGTGGAGCTTAATTCAGCTCGTAACAAAGTGCAAGGAAGGCTCATCGAGTTTGTCCAAGCTTCATCAATGCGTCCAACCAAAGTCTCGCCCCAAACTTGATCTACTAAGGCCGAAACAGCCTCCTTGAATTGTTTAGCTCGTGATCGGGTGATTGGACCTTGAGGCAGCTCCAAAGGCTCCTTGCTCGAGCTAGGTTGGACTTGAGGCGTGGCTGTATCAAGTGTGAAACCTCAGCTTTGAAGAGTCTTTGAGTGTGAACACCATGAACCGAATAGCCAAACTGTATCCAGCAATGTGAAAGAAATAAATGGCAACTTTGGAGTTGGAAACATCATCTCTTTTGGCCGAATGGTCACATAGAAGACTTCAAAAATCAGCACACCATTTTTAATGCATTCCATGCATGTATCGCCAGATACATTAAACCCAACATGCATGAATCTTGTTAAATGCTCTCCATATTCGGCCAACCTACAAAATGAGCAAAATGAACTTAATTGATATTCAGCTGAAACATAATTAAAACATCATCTGGACATCTTAAATCCTTATAATTAAAACAAAACACAATTAATTAAACTAAAACCTAATTAATTCGGTTAAGACAAGACATATTAAAAACATTCAATAAAACATATTTATAGGCTGTAGGAATTAAGATGACTTAATAACATGTAAGAAAAACATATTTAACATGGATAATTAAATTCGTCCAGATTTAAGACCAATTAAACAACAAAAATTAACTGAGCTGTATTTAACTAAATTAACTAACTCAAATAATTATTTCAGCTACTATATTAATGTCTAAATAATATTGAGCTGAATCCTAAGTGTTTGAGCTAAAATTGAGCTGGTTCGAGCTCATTGAGCTGAAATGGAAATTAATTCAGCTCGCAAAAAATTGCACGGAATGCTCATTGAGTTGGTCCAAGGTTCTTCGATGTGTCCAACCAAAGTCTCACCCCCAAACTTTATCCACTAAAGCCGAAACAACCTTCTTGAATTGTTTGGCTTGTGATCAGGTGATAGGACCTTGGGGCAGCTCCAAAGGTTCCTTGTTCGAGCTAGGTAGGACTCGAGGCGTGGCCGTATCAACATTGCTAGTCAATGTCCCAACCGACGGGTAATGGTGGTGCAGTCAAATGGCGAGATTGAATCTGAAGATGAAAGGGAGAAGGATCCTGAAATCCCCATGGAGGAAGATGAAAAACTCGAGTTTCCCGTTGAAGGAGAAATACTCATTGTTAATCGAAGTTTGAACTTTCAAGGAGTTGAGGAAGATCAACAATGAGAGAACATCTTTCACACCCGCTGCCACATTCAAGGCATGGTGTGCAGCTTGATAATCGACGGAGGGAGTTGCACCAATGTCACGAGTTCCTTGCTCGTTGAAAGACTTGGTTTAGCCACTATGAAGCATTCAAATCCTTATAAGCTGCAATGGCTAAACGACGGGGGTGAACTTAAAGTTACAAAGAAAGCAAAGGTGGCATTTTCCATAGGCAAATACGAAGATGAGGTGATTTGTAACATCGTGCTGATGCATGCGGGACACCTTCTGTTGGGGTGTCCTTGGCAGTTCGATCGACGGTGATACGACCCCATCCCAAAAATGTCCTTGGATCAACTTATTAGGCGTCATTTGCAAACCTTTGCAAGCTGAACTAGCTTGTTCCAGCTCTATGGAGCTCAATTCGAGCTAATTCTAGCTCATTGAGTTTGAACTTCAATTTATTTAATTTATGCAAATTCTACAGCTGCTGGAATTAATTATTTAAGTTAATTTAATTAATTAGTGTTCAACTCAAATAAATGTTGAGTATTTATTTTGTTAAAATTTGGACATATTAATTTTTATGTTAAATGTGTTTTATTTGTTTTTAATGCATACTTTAATTTGTCTAAGTATATTGCATGTTTTTAATGTGTCCTACTCCAGCCGAAATTAATATGGTTAACTAATTTGTCTTGGTTCATGCATGAGTTAACTATGTGCTAAAAGAGGCTGCCGAATTTAATGTGCTTAAGTGTCTTGTTTTACTTTGTCCTAAAACATGATTAATGAACTGAATTCTTTGATGTAGGTTTAATTCCCTTGGACGGCATGAAAAATGTGCAACCATTAAAGACATTTTTTTTTGTGAACAACAGCAGCATTAATGGGAGCATGCTGGCCAGATTAAATGTGCAGCAAAACAAGTATTTAAGGAGTTGTTCAACATGCAAGGGATGTGCATTTAATGAGCTGCTAAAGAGAGAATGCATGAACAGCATTTAAATGTTGCTGAATCCTCCTTTACACCTTTTTCATGGAGATCAAGGCACAAAGAATTAAATTCCAGCTGATGCTGCTTCATGAACATCAAAGGGATGCTGTTTGGTATTTCCAAGTGAACATTCGGCCACAAGCATGTTTGGTGCTTCCTTTCTTCAAGGCTGAATGTTCCACTCTCCAAAGAAGCATTTAAGCAATTTTAAAGTACCTAGGTTGAATGTAGACTAGTCCATAAAGCCCTCCATCAATGTCCAGCCGAACCTAGACATGGCTAATGGTCTTCTCCATACATTCATCTTCTCAAATACATTTGCTTAAGCCTTAAGCTGACCATTAAGCTTTCCCTCATTCAGCCGAATCTTGCTAAGACTATTCAATGATTTTATTTACTTAGTTCTTAAGCATTTAGTTGACTATTCGGCTAGCTTAAAGCTGGTCTATAAATAGATGTTATCTCAAATTGTAAAGGACTTTTGAACCTTTGACTACTGTTTATATATTTTGTGAGTTTTTTTTAACTCTCTTATTTCGTTTTAGACTTAAGTTGATGCGAACCAGCCTCGGTTGATTGAGTTGAGTCACTTTTGTTGCCCGATCGTCTAACGAAGAAGTTTCGTTCGTCTTGAGTCAAAATAATTATATTTGTTCAATGAAGATGTTTATGGTTCAATTAAGGTTTAAAGGAAATGGTGTGTAATGTATTTCAGCTAAGAAAGAAAGTATTACGTTGAAAAGGTATGGAATTTCAGTTTAATGGAAAATGGATGGATTGGCTTAAAAACAAGAAAGAACCAACACAAAGGGTGAGTGTTGACCCAAATCTTATATGTTCTTAAGATGGAAGATGAATGATGTAAAAGGACCTCGACCCACTATCTATCAAAGATAGGAACCTCGGTATAGTTGAACGCCACACTTTGGTTGAAAGTGATAAGTTTGGTTTGCAATGAGCAGGGTTGACGCCACTAACTAGTAGATAAGCCAACGGAGTCTTTGGACAAAATTGAGAGAAGAAATCTCACCAAAATATTCAGATTAATTATAAAATTGGCAAAAAAGTCCTTTTACAAATGAACAAGAAAATATTTATATTGTAGCATAAGCTAGCCGAATAGACATACTTAAAAGCTAAGAAAAATCAAGAAAATTCTAGAAATAATTCCCTTGAAAGATTCGGCTGAATGGGAGCTCCAATGGGCAGCTTAAGCATTAAGCAAATGAACCTTGTAGAGATGAATGCACCAGTAGTCAAATGGCCATGTCTAGATTCGGCCAGGCCTTTAAATGACTCTTTAAATTGGCACTTGTTGGCTGAAAAGATAGGAGCATTGAAGAGAGTCTTTGAACAGCCACACTAGTGTGAAAAGTCAGTTTTGGAGAGTCAATTATGTGTGAACATCATCAGCTGATTAGTCCTTAGTGTGAATGCTAAAAATGAGATACATGTAGATGTTTGAAGATGGTAAATTCGGTTGAACATTCATTTGGGGTGCCATGCATGTATCGCCCAAATGCATTGAACCTAAGGTGCATGCACCCATGCCGTCCAAGGAAAATTCCTGCACCAAAATAAATCAGCAAATTAATCATGCATCAATCAAATTAAATTCGGCAAAAAGATGAATGTAAAAACCTGCACATAAAATTCGGTGAACTAATTAAATGAGTTTAGCACATATTTTGATACGAGTCAGAAAGGCCCAACCCAAGTTCAAGAATGTGTTGGGCTCAAATTACCATAAGGCCCAATAATGAGATCAAAGGCCCGACAAATGCGTTCCAAACTAAATGGGACCATTCAAGAGTTTGTTAGCAGGGCCTTACATGCGTACACCAAAGAACGAGAAAATTAAGATTCACTTTCTTATTTTCAAGAAAATCAAGAAACTGAATCTTGGCCCAATTTTGCTGCTTGGAGCGATTTCAAGAATCAAGAAAATCAAGATTTCAAATCTTGGAAATCTTGGTCCAAGAAACCGAATCTTGCAGCCAACGCGCATTGGATCTCCGTTACGAGCATCAACGACCCAAATTCGGTAGGAAATGGATCACAAGCCCAAATTCTTTAAGGCGAGGCCCAATAAGCAAATTCCCAGCCCAATCAAGAAATCCATACATACTTAGTTGAAAATTAGGCCAAAATATCAAAGGGCCCAATTTGTAAACATTTTATTTGTTAATTTAATTTTTTAGGCTCTAGAGATATTTCATGTTAAATTCGGCCCAAAACAGCCCATTTAAGTGTTAGGCTGAAATTCTTTTATTATTTATATTATTTAGGGTTAATTTTTAAGTTTTCTAATGAGATTAGGATTAGTTTGAGGCCTATATAAGTGATGGTCGGCCACCCCTTGTATTCACTACTTAGAATTTTAATCAAAGTTTCAGATTTGTTGAAAGCAGAATTTTCTTTGAGGTTTTCTCTAAGAATTCTCTCTTGAGTTTTCTTTAGAAGTTGTTTTAGCAATCTTTTGATTGTGGGAGCCATCTTCAGCCTTCTTCTTGCCATAGATACTCTTTGGAGGGGAGATTAGAGCCATTTGAAGGGAGTTGTGAATTCTTTCGGGTTTTCAAGGCTTCTTAGGACCTATCTTTTTAAATTACTTGCCGTTCAATTTCTTTTCTTTATTTATGTTTTGTGCTGATTCTTTATTGATCTATTTGCTCTTCTTGTTTTGTTTTCAGCCCTTTCCATCTTAAAGAATCAATAAATCTTTCTCTTATTGGCAGCAAGGAATCGGCCTTAGATCCCCAATTTCTAGGGTTCTTGTCGTTCCTTACATATTCTGATTGGGGGCCATTCGGTTGCTAGAATTTTGGGAAATCAACTTGGGTGTTCAATTGGGCCGAATCATTCAGCTGGTTGGGAAATCAGTCTTGGAGATCGATTTCGTGTTCTTGCATTCTGAAATAACATCTATTCATAAGTTCTTTGATTCTTGGCTGTTCTTAGTTGTTTTTGGGGATTTAATTTCGTTCTGAATTACTTTTAATCTTATTTGTTGATTTGATTTCAGATATGTTCGATAGAGCCTCGTAGGAGTTTCCTCATGACTTGGCAACTCGATCTTGGTCCGTGCGCAACCCTGATGCGATCCCGGTCGCATCATGTTACGACACAACTCGATGCTACCGAGATTGGCCCAAACTCGAGGGGCCCAAGTGCAAAATGAAGTTTTTAATTTCAGTTTGTCAATTTGGCAGCTGGAAAATAAGGACTTTGATTCATTAATTTTTAGTTATTTTAGTTTGTGTTTTTAATTATGTCATAGTTTGTACATCATTAATATGTGTTCTGTATTTAATAAAGTCATGCATTATGTAACTTTCATGTTAGTTAAGTTTGCATCATTAAATTAAGTCAAGTTAGTTAAATTATGTAACTTTCATGTTAGTTAAATTTGCATTTCAAAACCATGCATTTAAGCATCTTAGTTTAATAAATGAGTTGCTGGACATTTATTCAACTCATCTTAGTTTTAATTAATAAGTGTTTTTGTTGAACTTTATTTAATAAGTGTTGTTCTTAATTAATCTAGTTCCTAGGATTATTTATTGATGCATGAGTTAAGTTCATTTAATTATGCTTCTTTAATTAAACTAGTTGCTGGAATAATTATTGCATATATGTTTAGTTCATTTATTTAAGTAAGTTTAATGTTTGTTATGATTAATAAGTGTTTTCATTTGTTTAATAAACTCATTTTAATGTGTTTATTGCAGGTGACTTTTTAGCTTATAGTGGTTACAATTCAAGGCTGTTACACATTTAATTAAGTGGTTGTTCAAGTTCTTTTGAGTTACAATTAAAGGGGCTGTTATAAAGGGAGCTTAAAATCATTAAAGGAGTTTTTAAAGAGCATTTTATGCCCTTTAAAATTCAGCAGCAACTCTTCCACTTCCAGCCGTTTTTGAGCTTTCAAGAGAAATTAATCAAGCCTTTGAATGTCATTAAGGAGCTGGTTAAGAGATGGTGTCTATTCAACTAGCCAAGGACAACTCAAAAGTCATTTTCTAAGCCATTAAAGACATTCAAATAAGCTGAATTAAAGTGATTTTATGGAAGGAGTTATTTGGTTCAAAGAATAAGAAAAGACATCAGTTTTTATGGCACATTAAGTGGATGTTTTTGACCATTCGGTTACCTTGTTTTAGCATTATAAATAGATGTAATCAGCCATAGAGAGGAAGAACTTTTGGATGAATATAGATGAAATATTTGAATTGTGAGCTATCCAATTCTCTTTGTTCTTACGGAATTGATTTGACTTATCAAGCTTAGCTTGTGGCGTCTATCCATTTCTTGTTTTCGAACTTATCACTTTCATAGTGTGGCGTTCGTCATATACCAAGGTTCCTATCATTCTTGATAGTGGGTCGAGGTCTTTTCTTTGTTGTTTTCCTATACTGTCATTCACCTAAGAGCTACTTTGAGTCTCGGGTCAACAACCTCTATGGTTGGTTCATTCTCTGCCCTTAGCCAAATTTTTCCATTCGTTGTTAAACCCATTTCCCTTTTAAACGTTTGTTTGTAGCCTTTCTTCTATTTTGAAACAAACTTAGCCTTACTCAAATTCACGATCGAGCAAACACTAATGACTCGAATCAATCACAAAACGAGTTCGTATCAAACCCCTATCATTTGGTATCACATTTTTGGCATTTTGGCTGTTCTTGGTTGATTTTTAAACTGATCTCTATTTTTTAAACTACAAACAGCAGTTTTACCCAAAAAAATTTCGAAAAAAATTCATTTGAGTGGGTAAACGTTGTCTGATTGATCTAAAATTTTACATGCATATTTTTTGCACTGTGATTGAATATAAAAAAATTAATCTCGCAAAAAAATCAGTCAAAAAAGTCAAAAAAATCAAAAAAAATATGAAATCCAATAAAAAATTAAAAAAATATTCAGCGGGTTGAGTTTGGTGCCTTCCAGATCAAAAATTCAATATTTAAGGACATTCCAGATTTAATTTCGTGATTTTTAGAGATCGGGAACACCTCAAACGAAGTTGTCAAGTTACTTCGCAGTTTTTCAGGTTTTCTGGTTTCAGCAATTTTTATTGATTCTTAGCTGTAGGTTTTCATTTGTTTTCTTTTATTCTCCCTTGACATTATCTAACACCTTATTTTTTCTTGTGTTAGTAGGATTTTTAAAGTGTGCACAATTCTTCCTCTGTGCGACACAAATCAATTGGTGTCTCGTCAGTTTTTGGCATCCTAGTGCAAATTAGGATTCCTTGGTAGTTCGGCTCATACACTCTCTAATTGGTTGATATAAACTCTACTAAAGAACTCACAAGACTGAATTCTACCTCATTGAGAATTTAATTTTCTTTTTAAGTGATTAACGATGAGGTTTGCTAACTTTTATTTTTGAGTGTTGAGTGTTTATTTTTTGCAGGTTTTTGGAAAATGTCTAAAGGTGATAATAATGATGAAACATTTACAAAATTCCAACAACAGTTGGACGAACAGGCTGCTGCACTTCAAGCTTTGACTGCTACCATCAATGAGGTGCGATTGAATCAAGAGTCTCAATATCGAGATCCAATTAAAGAAGATATGGATAACCAGCCTCCTGCTCATAGGCGCGGTCCTCGACGTGTCACTAGAACTGATTTTGATTTTCATGATCGTGGGCAACCTTCTTTGGCAAAACCGAAGTTCACAATTCCCCAATTTCGTGGTAAGAATGATCCAGAAGCTTATTGTGAATGGGAATCTAAGATTGAACTTATGTTTCGGTACTATAAATGTCCAGATGATGACAAGGTAGCATTAGCAACGCTAGAATTTTCAGATTATGCATTAAGTTGGTAGACTCAACTTGGGGTAAATCGTCATCGGAATTATGAAGGTTAGATCTCGACATGGGATGAGTTGAAACAGATTATGCGTAAAAGGTTTATTCCACCTCACTATTATAGAGAAATTAAAACAAAGCTGAGAAGACTTGTTCAAGGTAGTAGGACGGTGGATGAATATTTTGAGATGGAGATGCTCATTCAGAGAGCTAATGTGGAGGAGGATGAAGAAACAACTATGGTTCGATTTATTAATGGTTTGAACAGGCCGATAGCTAATACATTGAGGCTACAAACTTACATTGATTTGGAAGAAGCAGTTCATAAAGCCATTGAGATCGAGCAACAGTTAAAGGAACAAAGGTTTGGTTCCTTCTCTATTACACAATATTACCGAGGTAACAATTCTAATTCTGAGTTCAAAAGTTCAAAATCTCCTTTTGTTACTAATAAGTCTTCTTTGAGTAATGAAAGTAAGCAATCAGATTGGAAAAAAAAGGGGCTCCTGTTAAAACGCAAACTGATGCGATCCCGGTAGCATCATGTTACGACACAACTCAATGCTACCGAGATTGGCCCAAACTCGAGGGGCCCAAGTGCAAAATGAAGTTTTTAATTTCAGTTTGTCAATTTGGCAGCTGGAAAATAAGAACTTTGATTCATTAATTTTTAGTTATTTTAGTTTGTGTTTTTAATTATGTCATAGTTTGCACATCATTAATATGTGTTCTGCATTTAATAAAGTCATGCATTATGTAACTTTCATGTTAGTTAAGTTTGCTTCATTAAATTAAGTCAAGTTAGTTAAATTATGTAACTTTCATGTTAGTTAAATTTGCATTTCAAAACCATGCATTTAAGCATCTTAGTTTAATAAATGAGTTGCTGGACATTTATTCAACTCATCTTAGTTTTAATTAATAAGTGTTTTTGTTGAACTTTATTTAATAAGTGTTGTTCTTAATTAATCTAGTTCCTAGGATTATTTATTGATGCATGAGTTAAGTTCATTTAATTATGCTTCTTTAATTAAACTAGGTGCTGGAATAATTATTGCATATATGTTTTAGTTCATTTATTTAAGTAAGTTTAATGTTTATTATGATTAATAAGTGTTTTCATTTGTTTAATAAACTCATTTTAATGTGTTTATTGCAGGTGACTTTTTAGCTTATAGTGGTTACAATTCAAGGCTGTTACACATTTAATTAAGTGGTTGTTCAAGTTCTTTTGAGTTACAATTAAAGGGGCTGTTATAAAGGGAGCTTAAAATCATTAAAGGAGTTTTTAAAGAGCATTTTATGTGATACGACCTCGGTTTAGTAGTTGAACCCGAGTCGTTTAGTTCCCGATCGTAAACGAAGAAGTATATTAGACAAGAAGAAGATAGAATATATTTGTGTATAAAGAAGTAAGATAAGTTCGTGCAAGGTTGAATGTGGATTTAGTTTAGGTCGAAATGGCATGAATAGAATGGAAGAGTTCGGTTTCGGATAACTAAGAAAGGGTATTTGGTTTTGGTACGTTTTGGTATTTGGGATTTGGTACGAAATGGTAATGGTTCAAAAAGGTCAAGAGTGAACCAACACTAAAGAAAAGTGTCGACCCAAAACTTATAGGACCAAATTGAGTTGGAAATGGTTGATAAGGACCTTGACCCGATACTTAGTAAAGTATGAACCAAAGGTATCAAAGGTGAACGCCACACTCGGGTTTAGGGAGTGATAAGTTCGGAAAAGACTCGGAAAGACGCCACTAAAAGCTTAGATAAGTCTTACGGGTCTCAAACGAAATTTGAGAGAAAATGCCTCACAAATTTGGCAGCAATTTGCTAATTAAAATGTCAAAAGTCCCTTACAAAGTGAAAATTCAGCTATTTATAATAATCACCTAAGCTAGCCGAATGGTCACTTACATTACTTAAAATTTAAGCAAATGAATCACTTAAATGGACTAATTAGATTCGGCTGAACTTGGAGCTCCAATAGTCACCTTCTAGATGGATAATTGAACTTGGAACTTGAGTGAATAAATGGCAGCAGCTACATTCGGTTGATGTGCTTAAAAGAGCTCATTTAATTGGCAACCATTGCTGAAAAATTACCAGCAATTAAGGAGATGCTGAATAGTCACTTTGAGTGTGAAAACCAAGTTTTGAAGAGTCCTTGAATATGAACACCTTGAACCGAACAGCCATGATGTATCCAGCAATGTGTAAGCAATAAATTCGGCTGAATGGTCACCTAGAAAACTTCAAACAGCAGCCAACTTCATTTTCCCATTCATGCATGTGCCGTCCCCTTCATGTACCTCCTTTTAATACCTTTCATGCACCAAGGACGTTCATGGGTAATGTACCTGCAGCAACATTCATCAATTCAATCAAATACATGTTTAGACACATTAAATTAACACTAAAATTCTGCACATTAAATTCGGCAGCCTTAGGACATAATTAAAACAAATAATAAAGTTGACACATTAAAAACATGCATAAAAACATATTTATAGGCTGTAGGAATTAATATGACTTAATAACATGTAAGAAGAAGAAAAAAAACATATTTAACATGCTTATTTAAATTCGTCCAGATTTAAGACCAATTAAACAACAAAAATTAATTAAGCTGTAATAAACTAATTAAATGATGCAAATAATTAGTTCAGCTACTATAATAAAGGTCTTAAAGATATGGAGCTGAAATTGAGCTGGTTCGAGCTCATTGAACTTGAAGGAGCTGGAAATGAGCTAAATGAAGCTCCACAAAAAAATAATTGAGCTACGTCCAGCTTGCAAACACGACGAGCCTCGCTTGTAGGCTGATGCAATGGCCGTTCCCAAGGGCGGGTCGTATCATTATGCCCTTTAAAATTCAGCAGCAACTCTTCCACTTCCAGCCATTTTTTGAGCTTTCAAGAGAAATTAATCAAGCCTTTGAATGTCATTAAGGAGCTGGTTAAGAGATGGTGTCTATTCAACTAGACAAGGACAACTCAAGAGTTATTTTCTAAGCCATTAAAGACATTCAAATAAGCTGAATTAAAGTGATTTTATGGAAGGAGTTATTTGGTTCAAAGAATAAGAAAAGACATCAGTTTTTATGGCACATTAAGTGGATGTTTTTGACCATTCAGTTACCTTGTTTTAGCATTATAAATAGATGTAATCAGCCATAGAGAGGAAGAACTTTTGGATGAATATAGATGAAATATTTGAATTGTGAGCTATCCAATTCTCTTTGTTCTTACGGAATTGATTTGACTTATCAAGCTTAGCTTGTGGCGTCTATCCATTTCTTGTTTTCGAACTTATCACTTTCATAGTGTGGCGTTCATCATATACCAAGGTTCCTATCATTCTTGATAGTGGGTCGAGGTCTTTTCTTTGTTGTTTTCCTATACTGTCATTCACCTAAGAGCTACTTTGAGTCTCGGGTCAACAACCTCTATTGTTGGTTCATTCTCTGCCTTTAGCCAAATTTTTCCATTCGTTGTTAAACCCATTTCCTTTTTAAACGTTTGTTTGTAGCCTTTCTTCTATTTTGAAACAAACTTAGCCTTACTCAAATTCACGATCGAGCAAACACTAACGACTCGAATCAATCACAAAACGAGTTTGTATCACAAACACTTTCTAAGCAGCCCAATTTAGGTAATTCGAGTGTGAAGAGGACTAGTGAGGTTGAATGCTTTAAATGCAAAGGGCGTGGTCATTATAGTAGGGAATGCCCCAACACGAGATTACTTCTTCTGAAAGATAATGGTGAGTACACTTCCTGATATGCCCCGGCTCGGGAAGGAGAGTCGAGTCGTAGATGTGCCCGATCGTGAATTGGAGTAATACTCGAGGGTGGACGAAATAGGTTAAGAAAGAAGAGATAAAGGCTCAAATTTAGTTCAAAAGGGGTTATGAAATGTATTGAGGATGATAGGTGAATGAAAACCAAGTATTCAAGTTGAACCAACACAATATAAGTGTGTTAACCCGGGACTTATACGAATACTTAGGAAAGGTTAAATGTTGTATGGATGGGAAACGAATAAAATGGAACCTTTATCTCTTCTTTCTTAACCTATTTCGTCCACCCTCGAGTATTACTCCAATTCACGATCGGGCACATCTACGACTCGACTCTCCTTCCCAAGCTGGGGCATATCAAGTTGGTATCAGAGCTAGCTGAATTGGAGTAAGAATCGTCGTCTTCGGTATTACGAGATTGTAAAAAAAATTCGAAAAAAAAAGAAGTTTGTATTCAATTTATTTATTTTTTTCTTTTTCTTTGTGTATTCAGTATTAAAAAAAATTCGGAATTAAAAAAAAAAGAAGTGATTAAAATTCATTTTGAGCTTGTAAAAGCATTGCTTGCTGCCCGAAGGACCACATCTATACAGCCACACTAATTTCCTTCTATTTTCTTTGATTGTTAGCCTACCCGATTCTAAAATATTATCCTACCAAGCCACATCTATTTTGTAAGCCGACCCCAAACGATTTTGATTTGTCAAACTTAGTTTGCGGAGAATTTTGGGAAGTGAAAATTGAGTGGTAAAAGGCAAGAGAGATTAGTGAGACTATTAAAGAGTACAAAAGCCAAAGTGAGTGTTTATTCTTGTGAGTGATTGGTGAGTTCTTGTTGTGATTCTTTAAAGAACTTTTTTTTTTAAAAAAAATGTCACGGAGCCCGGAAAGGAATCCAAACGAGGGAGGTGGATTTCGTCCAATAAGAAACATTGGAAGGGGAGTGCCGGATCTCACTTTGCAAGCCATTATGCAAGAAATGGAGCGAATGTTTGATCGCAAGCTTGAACCAATCGAAGACCGCCTATATCGAGTCGAAACCCGAAGGCAATGCGAAGTGACTCCGGAAGATGCAAGGCGAGGATCGTGAAGCAACAATGGCGAGATTTTTAGCTGGCCTAAATCGGGATATTGCCAATATCGTCGAGCTTCAACACTATGTAGAAGTTATGGACATGGTGCATATGGCAATAAAAGTTGAAAAACAATTGAAACGAAAAGGACCCATCGGACATATCCAATGGCTTCTACCAACAAGTGGACTCAAGGGACTAGCAAAGCTCCCAATCGGCCTAAGGAGCCTTTCGTTGCTGCCAAACCCAATTAAGTAAGTGCCGATGCTAGCAAAAATAAAAACGAGGCTGTCTCGAATCGTTCTCGCGATATCAAGTGTTTCAAGTGTCAAGGAAGAGGCCACATTGCGAGTCAATGTCCTAATCGACGAGTGATGGTGGTTCATTCAAATGGCGAGATTGAGTCCGAAGATGAACAAGAGGAGGAGCCTGAAATTCCCATGGAGGAAGGTGAATGATACGACCCGGCCTCGTTGATGAATCCGAGTCGTTTTCGTTGCCCGATCGTCCAAACGATGAAGTTTTGTTCGTCTTGAATCAAAGAGTTATATTTGTTCAATGAAGATGTTTATGGTTCATTTAAGGTTAAAAAGGAATTGGTTGGTAAGGTATTTCGGCTAAGAAGAAGGAAAAACAAATATTAAAGGTAGGGAATTTTTCGGTTTAAGGTGAAATGGAAAGAAAGGCTTAAAAACAAGAATGAACCAACACTAAGGAAAATGTTGACCCGAATCTTATATGTCTTTAAGGTGGATGAAACGGATGAAAAAGGACCTCGACCCACTATCTATCAAAGATAGGAACCTCGGTATCAAATGAACGCCACACTTTGGGTTGAAAGTGATAAGTTCGATTTTTGCAAAGAGCAAGGTTGACGCCACTAACTAGTAGATAAGCCAACGAGTCTTTGGACGAAATTGAGAGAAGAAAATCTCACAAATCTTCAATATATTATCAAAATGGCAAAAGTCCCTTACAATTGAAAATAACCAACTATTTATACTAGTATCTTATGCTAGCCGAATAGTCCATTCATGAACTTAACAATTAAGTAATGTACCTAATTAAAACATGAATCTTCTAGAAAAATGTCCAATGATGTTCTTGTCCATGTTCGGCCGAATGGGAGGTGAGTGGTTATGATACGATCCCGGTTTAGTAGTTGAGTCCGAGTCGTTTGATGCCCGATCGTAAACGAAGAAGTAGATTAGACGAGAAGGAGTTAGAATATATTTGTGTACAAAGAAGTAAGATAAGTTCGTGCAAAGTTGGATGTGGATTTGGTTTAAGTCGAAATGGTATGAATAGAATGGAAGAGTTCGGTTTAGGATAATTAAGAAATGGTATTTGGTTTTGGTACGTTTTGGTATTTGGGAATTGGTACGAAATGGTATGGAATTGGTATGAAATAGTATGGTATTTGGTACGAATTGGTTATGGTTCAAAGAGGTCAAGAATGAACCAACACTAAAGAAAAGTGTCGACCCGAAACTTATAGGACCTAAATGAATTGGAAATGGTTGAAAAGGACCTTGACCCGATACTTAGGAAAGTATGAACCAAAGGTATCAAAGGTGAACGCCACACTCGGGTTTAGGGAGTGATAAGTTCGGAAAAGACTCGGAAAGACGCCACTAAAAAGCTTAGATAAGTCTTACGGGTCTCAAACGAAATTTGAGAGAAAATGCCTCACAAATTTGGCAGCAATTTGCTAATTAAAATGTCAAAAGTCCCTTACAAAGTGAAAATTCAGCTATTTATAATAATCACCTAAGCTAGCCGAATGGTCACTTACATTACTTAAAATTTAAGCAAATGAATCACTTAAATGGACTAATTAGATTCGGCTGAACTTGGAGCTCCAATAGTCACCTTCTAGATGGATAATTGAACTTGGAACTTGAGTGAATAAATGGCAGCAGCTACATTCGGTTGATGTGCTTAAAAGAGCTCATTTAATTGGCAACCATTGCTGAAAAATTACCAGCAATTAAGGAGATGCTGAATAGTCACTTTGAGTGTGAAAACCAAGTTTTGAAGAGTCCTTGAATATGAACACCTTGAACCGAACAGCCATGATGTATCCAGCAATGTGTAAGCAATAAATTCGGCTGAATGGTCACCTAGAAAACTTCAAACAGCAGCCAACTTCATTTTCCCATTCATGCATGTGCCGTCCCCTTCATGTACCTCCTTTTAATACCTTTCATGCACCAAGGACGTTCATGGGTAATGTACCTGCAGCAACATTCATCAATTCAATCAAATACATGTTTAGACACATTAAATTAACACTAAAATTCTGCACATTAAATTCGGCAGCCTTAGGACATAATTAAAACAAATAATAAAGTTGACACATTAAAAACATGCATAAAAACATATTTATAGGCTGTAGGAATTAATATGACTTAATAACATGTAAGAAGAAGAAAAAAAACATATTTAACATGCTTATTTAAATTCGTCCAGATTTAAGACCAATTAAACAACAAAATTTAATTAAGCTGTAATAAACTAATTAAATGATGCAAATAATTAGTTCAGCTACTATAATAAAGGTCTTAAAGATATGGAGCTGAAATTGAGCTGGTTCGAGCTCATTGAACTTGAAGGAGCTGGAAATGAGCTAAATGAAGCTCCACAAAAAAAATAATCCAGCTTGCAAACACGACGAGCCTCGCTTGTAGGCTGATGCAATGGCCGTTCCCAAGGGCGGGTCATATCAGGTTAGCTTCATGAATATGTATTGATGTACTTGGATAAATGTTCTTCATGCATGCATGGCTAGATTCGGCTAACTCCTTTAATGGAGCCTTTAATTCATGTTGTTTCACCATGAGTGGCTTAATTAAATGAAGCTTCATGAAGGATCAAACTTGGTGTGAACAAGGAGCTTGAGTAGACTCTTGTGTGTGAACATCCAACTGAATGGTCATCATGGTGTGAACACAAGGTGTGAACACATGATCAATACATGAACCGTCCAATGCATGGTCCATCATTAATTTGATCCATGAATCTTCAAATACATGAATGACCATCATGAACATGCAAATGCCTCTTGATTGCCGTCCATTGAACCTTTCTATGCATGCACCTTGCATTAATTCCTTACATGCATGTGCCGTCCAAAGGGATGTACCTTCACATTCATTGAATCTACATGCATGAATCTGCCCAATGTATCTTCAAATTCGGGTGCACCTACATAAGACAAATGAACTTAATTAAAAACATAATGTGAACATCCTAATTAACATTGTGACAACTTGAATATTAATAAACATGACACATAAATTCGGCTGGACAGATTTAATGCATGTATAAATTTAGACAAACTAAATAAAATCAAGACATCTTTAATTTAACTAGATCAAGACAAATTAATTAACTCAACTTATTAATGCCGAAAATAATAAGACACATTAAATGACTTAAAGGCACAATTAACACCTAGTTAAATTAGTTAATTAGCTTAAACTAAATTAACTAAAATTTATTCCAGCAAAATAAAAAATGCAAAACTAAAGGAAACTAAAATGAGTTTATTGAGCTAGTTCGAGCTCATTGAGGTTGTAAAGAGCTGGAAACAAGCTAATTGAAGCTCCACAAAATAAAATTGAGCTACGTAGAGCTTGCAAACACGATGAGCCTCGCTTGTAGGCTGAAACAATAGCCGTTCCCGGGGGCGGGTCGTATCATCCCCTCCCTCTTTAAAGCGATTTGTCCCCAAATCGGGCCATTTTCTCGAAAAAAAAATTTTACATCGTCACCAGCCCCTTTGTCGATGGAGTTGACATAGTTGCTCCCAAAAACCTGCAAATCAGACATGCCTTGAGTAGGACACAATTTATGTTTATACCCTCCCTCTTTAGGAGGGAACCACTTCGAAGTGTCACCTACACAAAAATTAAATAGATTAGTGACACCATGGTTTATAAGTTCAAAAGGTCTTCTTAAGATCTTATGCAAAAATTGCACCAATGAACCAGTGCCGGGATCAAAAGTAAAAACCGTTCTTACCTTTTTCTCCAATGGACACAAACCTAAATCACAAGTCAGTCGAAAAGCATAATCTCGAAAATCAAAATTGCAAAATCCAAACCCTTTTAACAAGAACAAAGAATAATAATCTCCGGGGTCAAAAACAAAGCTTCCTCTTGCTTGGCTTGACGTTAACTTAAGAATGTATATCCTGGGTTTAAAAACGCGATTTTCATTGATCGTTTCGCAACGCAACAAAAATTTCTTCTTCACCAAGACTTCACACATGTCAAGCAAATAGGAGTTAGGCATACATACATTTGAGCAATCAAACCCTTCATATTTCATTCGCACACGTAAAGAAGAAAAGTTCACACCACAATTTAGATAATTCACATGATCATCACAAACACACAGATTAGATGTCAACTTTTCATCACACAATCCCAAATTTTGTTCGGGCTTACCTTGACTTACTCCTTGATCAATCTTGACAATGATAGGCTTATGAGCAGAAAGATATTTCACATTACTATGTAAAACACATTTATCAACAATCAAATTATGATTTCCAATCAGATCAAGATGAAAAACTTTCTCACAAACTAAGTCTTTGCTAATCTCGTCATCAAGAATCAAGTAAGATTGGGAAGACTCAAATACAGTAGATCCCTTACATGGCTTACCTTTAAGCACTTGTGGACTAGGGTCATCTACGATCTTACCTTTCTCGACTAATCGAAATCGTTTCTCCTTAGAAAAATATTGAAGTTGAAATTGATCGATGGGATTTTGAGAAACCTGAAAAGTAGAAACAAAACAAGGAAAATTCATAGGATGGTTAGTAACAACACTCCTTTCTTCTTCACTCTCGTTTCTTCCTTCAATCTCACTCTCTTTTTCGGTTTCTTTTTCTTTTTCGCACTCGTTTTTATTTTCAATCTCATTTTCAATTTTCTTTTCTATCTCACACTCATCCTCTTTTTCTTTCATTTCTTTTTCTTTTTCATTTTCTCGCTCACACTCTTTTTCTTTCTCACATGATGTTTCGATTTCATTACAAAAGTATAAATCATCAAAAAGAGAAACCTTTTGTTGAGAATAAGAAAAGGGTTCTTCACACAAATGGCAATCTTCTCTTTGTGATAGATCTTCCGTAGCCGAGTACTTTGACACTCTTGAAGCACGTTCGCCTCTTCGTAAATAATCCTTTGTAGATGAATAAATTGAGGCACTTGTAGAGACACGTTTACTTTTTCGTTTATCATCTCGGAAGGACTCAAACTCAGAGTTTGCTTCTCTTGGTCTCGAACGCCTTGTTGAATAAACGTCTTGATAAGAGTTTCTTGTCGAGTAGTGTCGTCGGGATGATCTTAACTCCGTCTCATGACTCGATGAAATTTGCTTTTGTTGGGCTCTTGTCTCTATTCGATCCAATCGATCATGCAATTTATCAAAAATTGATTTCACAATTCTATGTATCTCTTGCTTCAAATATTGGAAATCGGATTCGGAAAATTCTTGTGACATGTTTTTTTTTAAAAAAAAATGATTAAAATAAAATAGAAAGTAAATACCTCACCACAAAAATCTCACGTTTCACTCACAATGAAAATTGTATAACACTCCACTCGTGTTTACACTCTTTAATGGCTTTTTCTTCTCTCTAATGCTCTCTCAACACTCGTGCCTTTTTCCACTCAATCTCCTCTCGTGATTTCGTAAGCGACTCGTCGTGACCTTATCGTAGTTCAATGGGTCGGCTTCAAATGGCTTTACAAGGGATTGATGTTAGGTTACGGGTAGCTAAAAGAAACAAGAAAAGCTTTAGGCTAAGTGTGGCTTAGAAGATGAATGGAAGAAAATGCCAAACTTACAAACTCGAAACATTTTTTTTTTATATCGAAATTTTTTTTTTCATTGCGTGAAATTTCACTACGGGGGATATAAAAGGGTGTAAAATGAGATTTTGGAAAAATTTCTATTGAAGTGTCTCCAGACTCTTTTTTTTTTTACGGATCTTTCACGTTCTTTTCGTCCGCACCTAAACCGTATTCAATTTTTTTTTTCAATTTTTTTTTTAATTTTTTTTTCGAACTTTTTTTTTACGCACCTATTTCAAATTGACTTCGAGTGCTCGTACTTCTCGTTTTTACCAGCTCTGATACCAAATGATACGACCCGGCCTCGTTGATGAATCCGAGTCGTTTTCGTTGCCCGATCGTCCAAACGATGAAGTTTTGTTCGTCTTGAATCAAAGAGTTATATTTGTTCAATGAAGATGTTTATGGTTCATTTAAGGTTAAAAAGGAATTGGTTGGTAAGGTATTTCGGCTAAGAAGAAGGAAAAACAAATATTAAAGGTAGGGAATTTTTCGGTTTAAGGTGAAATGGAAAGAAAGGCTTAAAAACAAGAATGAACCAACACTAAGGAAAATGTTGACCCGAATCTTATATGTCTTTAAGGTGGATGAAACGGATGAAAAAGGACCTCGACCCACTATCTATCAAAGATAGGAACCTCGGTATCAAATGAACGCCACACTTTGGGTTGAAAGTGATAAGTTCGATTTTTGCAAAGAGCAAGGTTGACGCCACTAACTAGTAGATAAGCCAACGAGTCTTTGGACGAAATTGAGAGAAGAAAATCTCACAAATCTTCAATATATTATCAAAATGGCAAAAGTCCCTTACAATTGAAAATAACCAACTATTTATACTAGTATCTTATGCTAGCCGAATAGTCCATTCATGAACTTAACAATTAAGTAATGTACCTAATTAAAACATGAATCTTCTAGAAAAATGTCCAATGATGTTCTTGTCCATGTTCGGCCGAATGGGAGGTGAGTGGTTAGCTTCATGAATATGTATTGATGTACTTGGATAAATGTTCTTCATGCATGCATGGCTAGATTCGGCTAACTCCTTTAATGGAGCCTTTAATTCATGTTGTTTCACCATGAGTGGCTTAATTAAATGAAGCTTCATGAAGGATCAAACTTGGTGTGAACAAGGAGCTTGAGTAGACTCTTGTGTGTGAACATCCAACTGAATGGTCATCATGGTGTGAACACAAGGTGTGAACACATGATCAATACATGAACCGTCCAATGCATGGTCCATCATTAATTTGATCCATGAATCTTCAAATACATGGATGACCATCATGAACATGCAAATGCCTCTTGATTGCCGTCCATTGAACCTTTCTATGCATGCACCTTGCATTAATTCCTTACATGCATGTGCCGTCCAAAGGGATGTACCTTCACATTCATTGAATCTACATGCATGAATCTGCCCAATGTATCTTCAAATTCGGGTGCACCTACATAAGACAAATGAACTTAATTAAAAACATAATGTGAACATCCTAATTAACATTGTGACAACTTGAATATTAATAAACATGACACATAAATTCGGCTGGACAGATTTAATGCATGTATAAATTTAGACAAACTAAATAAAATCAAGACATCTTTAATTTAACTAGATCAAGACAAATTAATTAACTCAACTTATTAATGCCGAAAATAATAAGACACATTAAATGACTTAAAGGCACAATTAACACCTAGTTAAATTAGTTAATTAGCTTAAACTAAATTAACTAAAATTTATTCCAGCAAAATAAAAAAATGCAAAACTAAAGGAAACTAAAATGAGTTTATTGAGCTAGTTCGAGCTCATTGAGGTTGTAAAGAGCTGGAAACAAGCTAATTGAAGCTCCACAAAATAAAATTGAGCTACGTAGAGCTTGCAAACACGATGAGCCTCGCTTGTAGGCTGAAACAATAGCCGTTCCCGGGGGCGGGTCGTATCATAAAAGCTGTTCACACTATGTCTATTCGGTTCAGCCATGTTCACACTTCAAGGCTCTTCAAAACCGTCCATTCACACTTCTAAATGGCTGTTCAAGTTGCCAATTAATGCTGGTAATTTTTCATCAATAGTTGCTTCATGAATGACCTCATTAAACTCCATTGGCCGAATGTAGCTGCTGCCATTTTTTTTCCAAGTTCATTGAAAGCTCTTCCTTGGTCTCTATTCAGCCGAACCTTGATGCAAGCATATACATGAATTTAAGCTGAATTTTTGTTCAATTTTTGCTTAGAAATTAAGTCTAGAATATGTCCATTCGGCTACTAGACATTAGACTATAAATAGTTGCTCAATTTCTTGTAAAAGGACTTTTGACAAATTTCTGAATGAAATATCATTTTAGTGAGGCAATTCACTCTCTTTATTCTCCAAAGCTCAAATTGACTTATCTTCAACAAGTGGCGTCAATCTGACTTTGTTTCGAACTTATCACCATTGGTGTGGCGTTCTTCATATCGTAGGTTCCTATTTTGCTAAATAGAGGGTCTCGGTTTTATCCCCAATCCTTTCTTTCTTTGAAACCTTAAGCCCCGGGTCCTTATTTGCTAATAAGGGTTCGACTTGTTTTCATTGAAATATCCAGAAAACAACACTCCATCAAACTCCCTTGTTTCCCAAAGCCATTTAATTTTAAACACCAAGACTTGAATTTATTTCAAGGCTGACACTACCTAATTTCGATCGGGAAATATTACGACTCGTTATTTCATACGAAACGAGCTCGTATCATTGCATATATGTTTTAGTTCATTTATTTAAGTAAGTTTAATATGTGTTATGATTAATAAGTGTTTTAATGTGTTTATTGCAGGTGACTTTTTAGCTTATAGTGGTTACAATTCAAGGCTGTTACACATTTAATAAGTGGCTGTTCAAGTTCTTTTGAGTTACAATTAAAGGGGCTGTTAAAAAAAGGAGCTTAAAGATCATTAAAAGGAGTTTTTAAAGAGCATTTTATGCCCTTTAAAATTCAGCAGCAACTCTTCCTGATATGACCCTGGTCAAGGATGCCCTTGATTTCAGCTTGAATTCAGCTCCTCAAGCTCCATTTAGCTTGGTTCAGCTCACCGAATTTTATTTTAGCTCACATGAGCTTAATTCAGCTCGTTTGAGCTTGGTTTAAATTCAATTCAGCTCATTATTAGCTTTTAGCTAAATTAATTTTATTTGCTGGAGTTTTAGACCATTTAAATAAGCATGTAAATAAGTTTCATTACAGCTTTTAAATATGTCTTAATTTATTACAAGTGTTTAATATGTCTTGATTTGGCTGAATTAAAGGTGTCTAGATGTCATTTAATTTGTCTAAATTATTACATGATTTAAATTTGTCCAGCCGAATTTATGTGTTATGATTTGTTAATATTTAAGTTGTCTCAATGTTAATTAGGATGTTCACATTATGTTTTAATTAAGTTCATTTGTCTTATGTAGGTGCACCCAAATTTGAAGATACATTGGGCAGATTCATGCATGTAGATTCAATGAATGTGAAGGTACATCCCTTTGGACGGCACATGCATGTAAGGAATTAATGCAAGGTGCATGCATAGAAAGGTTCAATGGACGGCAATCAAGAGGCATTTGCATGTTCATGATGGTCATTCATGTATTTGAAGATTCATGGATCAAATTAATGATGGACCATGCATTGGACGGTTCATGTATTGATCATGTGTTCACACCTTGTGTTCACACCATGATGTCCATTCAGTTGGATGTTCACACACAATGAGTTTATTGAGCTAGTTCGAGCTCATTGAGGTTGTAAAGAGCTGGAAACAAGCTAATTGAAGCTCCACAAAATAAAATTGAGCTACGTAGAGCTTGCAAACACGATGAGCCTCGCTTGTAGGCTGAAACAATAGCCGTTCCCGGGGGCGGGTCGTATCAGTGAAGAGCTCGAGCTGCCCGTTGAAGGAGAATTACTTGTTGTCAAAAGGAGCTTGAATATCCAAGTAGCCGAGGAAGAACAACAACGAGACAACATCTTTCACACTCGTTGCCATGTTCAAGGTAAGGTGTGTAGTTTAATTATTGACGGAGGTAGTTGCACCAATGTCGCAAGTTCTTTGCTGGTTGAAAAACTTGGTTTAGCCACCACAAAGCATCCAACTCCTTACAAGTTACAATGGCTAAATGACGGAGGCGAACTCAAGGTGACGAAGCAAGCAAGGGTGGCGTTTTCCATAGGCAAGTACCAAGATGAGGTGGTTTGTGATGTCGTACCAATGCACGCGGGACATTTGCTATTGGGGTGTCCTTGGCAATTTGACCGGCGAGTAGTCCACGACGGCTATACAAACCGATATTCATTTAAGCACCTTGGAAGGAATGTTACATTAGCTCCTCTCACACCGAAGCAAGTGCATGAAGACCAACTCAAGATGAAGCAATCTATTGATCGAGAAAAAGAAAAAGAGAAAAACAAAAAGAGTGAAAAGAAAAAGAAAGAAAAGAATGAGGAGAGTGAGATAAAAACAAGAGTGACAAAAGAAAAAGAGCAAGAGTGTGAAAATAAAAAAATAAGTGTTTTTGCTAGAAAAAGAGAGATTCGAAAATTGATGTTGGCAAGGCAACCTATCTTTGTACTTATGTATAAAGAGTGTTTATTGGAAACTAACGAACTTGACAATACTTTGCCTACTCCTATCGTTTCTTTGTTGCAGGAATTCGGAGATGTTTTTCCTGAAGAAGTGCCAAATGGCCTACCTCCCATTCGAGGAATCGAGCACCAAATTGATTTTGTGCCCGGTGCTGCAATTCCAAATAGGCCAGCATATAGAAGTAATCCTGAGGAAACGAAGGAATTAGAAAAGCAAGTAGCCGAATTAATGGAGAAGGGCTACATCCGTGAAAGCTTAAGTCCGTGCGCGGTTTCGGTATTGTTGGTTCCTAAAAAGGATAGATCCTGGCGAATGTGCGTTGACTGCCGCACTATCAACAAAATCACAATAAAATATCGCCATCCTATTCCCCGCCTCGACGACATGCTTGATGAACTTAGTGGAGCCCAATTGTTTTTGAAGATCG
This sequence comes from Gossypium hirsutum, assembly GCF_007990345.1. Lineage (NCBI taxonomy): Eukaryota > Viridiplantae > Streptophyta > Magnoliopsida > Malvales > Malvaceae > Gossypium > Gossypium hirsutum. The sequence goes on from NC_053443.1 coordinate 42,269,216, forward strand.
ATTTAAAAAGTGGGTATCATCAAATTAGAATGCGGGAGGGAGACGAATGGAATACTGCGTTCAAAACTAAATATGGTTTGTATGAATGGTTGGTAATGCCATTCAGACTTACCAACACTCCGAGTACTTTCATGCGTCTCATGAATTATGTTTTACGTTCGTTCATTGGAAAATTCTGTGTTGTGTATTTTGATGATATTTTAGTCTATAGCAAGAGCTTGGAAGATCATATTCAACATCTACGTGCCGTGCTTGAAGTCTTACGAAAAGAGGTACTTTATGCCAATTTAAAGAAATGTTCTTTTTGCACTAATGAAGTTGTTTTTCTAGGCTTTGTGGTAAGTGCTCGTGGATTAGAAGTTGACCAAGAAAAGGTCAAGGCGATCAACGAATGGCCGTGTCCAACGAACATCAGCCAAGTGAGGAGTTTTCACAGGTTGGCAAGCTTCTATCGAAGGTTTGTGCCTAATTTTAGTTCTGTAGCTGCCCCCTTGACAGGTCTAATTAAGAAAAATTCTCCTTTTGTGTGGACTGATGAATAAGAAAATTCTTTTAATAAGCTTAAAGAATGTCTAACTAATGCACCATTGTTGTCTTTACCTGATTTTAACAAAACATTCGAGATAGAGTGTGATGCTTCAGGTATCGGCATTGGCGCTGCTTTGATGCAAGATGGACGGCCTATTGCATACTTTAGTGAAAAGCTTAACGGAGCTACGTTGAATTATCCAACGTATGATAAGGAACTATATGCATTGGTCCGAGCTCTCGAAACATGGCAACACTATTTATGGCCGAAGGAATTCGTAATTCATTCGGACCACGAGGCTCTAAAGCATTTGAAGGGACAAACCAAGCTCAATAAACGTCATGCCAAGTGGGTGGAGTATTTGGAGTCGTTTCCGTACGTGATCAAGTATAAAAAGGGTAAGGAAAATGTTGTAGCCGACGCCCTATCACGAAGGTACGCACTTGTCAATTTAATGGATTCTAAATTGCTTGGTTTCGAATTTATCAAAGATCTTTATAAATCTGATGCTGACTTTGGTGAAATTTATGAGTCTTGTTCGCATGGTGCTTGTGAAAAGTATTTTCAGCATGAAGGCTATTTATTTCGTGAAGGCAAGCTTTGTGTGCCTCAAAGTTCTGTGAGAAACGTCCTTGTAGAAGAAGCTCATAGCGGAGGACTTATGGGCCACTTCGGAATTGCTAAAACTTTAGCAATATTGCATGAACATTTCTATTGGCCCAAAATGAAACGTGACGTAATAAGGAAATGTGATCATTGCATCACTTGTAAGAAGGCAAAGTCACGAATCAAACCGCATGGATTATACACCCCATTGCCTATTCCTGATGCTCCGTGGGTAGACATTTCAATGGACTTCGTTATGGGCCTTCCAAGAACCAAAAGAGGGAGAGATTCAATATTTGTTGTTGTAGACCGTTTTTCAAAAATGGCCCATTTTATACCTTGTAATAAAACTGATGATGCTACTAACGTTGCTAGTCTGTTTTTCAAGGAAGTTGTTAGGTTGCATGGGATCCCTCGAACCATTGTCTCTGATCGCGACACAAAGTTTCTAAGTCATTTTTGGAGGACGTTGTGGGGGAAATTGGGCACCAAACTTCTATTTTCGATGACATGCCACCCTCAAACGGATGGCCAAACCGAAGTAGTCAACCGTGTGCTATCAACTTTGCTTCGAGCTATTTTGAAAAAGAATTTGAAGATGTGGGAGATTGCTTACCTCATGTGGAGTTTGCATACAATCGAACCGTTCATTCTGCTACGAAATTTTCTCCTTTTGAGGTAGTATACGGTTTTAATCCCATTACTCCTCTTGATTTGATTCATATGCCTTCTAATGAATTAGTACATGTAGATGGCAAAAAGAAGGCCGAATTTGTTAAACAATTGCACAAAAATGTTAAGGATAATATTGAGAGAAGAACTGAACAATATGTTCGAGGGGCAAATAAAGGGCGCAAACGAGTCGTGTTCGAACCCGGTGACTGGGTTTGGATCCACATGCGCAAAGAACGGTTTACCGATCAAAGGAAATCCAAGCTTCAATCAAGGGGTGATGGCCCTTTTCAAGTATTGGAACGGATCAATGACAACGTCTACAAGATTGACCTACCGGGTGAGTATGCAGTGAGTGCAAGTTTTAACGTTGCTGACCATTCTCCTTTTGATGTAGGTGACGATTCGAGGACGAATCGCTTCGAAGAGAGGGAGGATGATATGAGCTCGCCCATGAAGATAGGTGCCGAATCCATGGAGTTGCCTTTGGGGCCAATTACTCGAGCACGTGCCAAGAAGTTCCAAGATGCTGTAGCAAGCTATATTGCTCGATTGTGGAGTGATGGGTTGATTGCCCATAAAATGCCCAGCTCAACTAGCTTGATTCGCAATTTCCTACAAGCTGATTTTAGTTTGTGTCAGCTCAATTTAGCTCAATTCGGCACTTAATTAGTTCAAGGAGCTGATTAAATTTATTTTTAATAAATTTAATTAGTTGTGTTAGTTTAGAATCAGCTCAAATCATTTAATTAAATAAATGTGTCTTAATTTGGACATTTTTAATTCAGCTTATTAAATATGTTTTATATTAGTACATGCCTTTAATATGTCCATATTAAGTCATAAATTAAATGTGTTTAGTTTAATTACAAAGTTTTAATGTGTCTTGACTAAGAAAATTTATTAGTGGCTGCTAATTAATTTGTCTTAGCCGAATTAATGTGCAGAATTTTAATATGTCCAGCTGCTGATTTCATGAGTATTGAACTTGTCCTAATCACATTTATTTGATGTTTTTTCAGCTAGCTTAATGGCAAAGAAAGCTCATAAAGAAGGAGCATGTATTTGGGCACATGCATGGACGGCATTTAAAGTGCAGCTGCCTTGTGTTTCCAGCTGACTTTTCGTGCAGCTCAATGGACTTCTAGCTGCTGTTTTTGAGCTTCTCCAAGGGCCAATTTCGTGGAGAGCAATGGCCAAAGAGTGCCTCATAAATTCCAGCAGCCAATTCATGTGGAGGCTATTCATATTCGGCCAAAGAAGCATAATTTTTGAAGCTGTCCATTTCTCTTCTCCATAGCAGCAATTAAGCTCTTTTAAAACATTAACCGAATGTGAATTTTCTCCATTAAAGGGGCCAGCCGAATCATCTTTTTCTAGAAGGTTAATTTTTAGAATTTCATCACATGAATGTAACTAGGAAATTTCTAGGAAGTTTCCTCAAGAAACTTAAGGCATAAGGATCTGATTAGATAGGCTATTCGGCTGCCTTAGTCAAGCTATAAATAGGTCATGTAATTCACATTTTGAGGTTAATGAACAATTTGATAGCTTTGCTAAATTGTGAGGTTGTTTTCAACTCTCGTTATTCTCCAAAAACTTGGGAGACTTATCAAACATCTTTGTGGCGTCAAACTTGTTTTTGTTTCTTCCCGAACTTATCATTTTAATCCCAAAAGTGTGGCGTTCGATTCATACTAAGGTTCCTATCACCATTGATAGTGGGTCGAAGTTTCTTTCCATTTAACAAACCTTCCATCCATCCTTACCAACCTAAGCATTCTCCTAAGTTACGGGTTAACACATTCCTATTGTGTTAGTTCGGCTTTCAAATCCTTAGCCAAATTGCTTCCATTATTTTCTAATTCATTTCCTAAACCAACAAAACCTTTTTGAGCCTAAATAAACCTCTTTCTTCTAGCCTATTTTGTAAAGCCTCAATTTACTCCTAATTCATGATCGGGCGATCTTTACGACTCAATTCGATCTCGAGGTGAGGGCGTATCACTTCCGACTCTGATAAAACAGATCCAGATATGCCAGAACTTGTGGATGACAGTGATAATGGCGAAGAGTTGGTCGAACCACCAAAAGAAGGGGACTTTGCTGATTTTCAATGCCTTGTAGTTCGCCGAACCCTTAACATCCAGATGAAAGATGATGATAACCAAAGGACCAATATTTTCCATTCTCAGTGTTTTATTAAAGGTAACTTATGTTCACTCATTATTGATAGTGGGAGTTGCTTGAATGTAGTGAGTAGCTATTTGGTGGATTCTTTAAAGTTGCCTTGTACCAAACACCCTAAGCCATATCACCTTCAGTGGCTTAATGAATGCTCCGAAGTTAAAGTTACGAAACAGTATTTGGTCACTTTTAAGCTCGACAATTATGATACGACCTCGGTTTAGTAGTTGAACCCGAGTCGTTTAGTTCCCGATCGTAAACGAAGAAGTAGAATAGACGAGAAGAAGATAGAATATAATTGAGTTTCAAGAAGTAAAGTAAGTCCGTGCAAAGTTGGATATGGATTTGGTTTAAGTCGAAATGGTATGACTAGAATGGTCGAGTTCGGTTTAAGATTAATTAGAAAATGGTATTTGGTTTTGGTACGTTTTGGTATTTGGGAATTGGTACTAAATGGTAAAGGATTTGGTACGAAATGGTAATGGTTCAAAAGGTCAAGAGTGAACCAACACTGAAGAAAAGTGTCGACCCGAAACTTATAGGACCAAATTGAATTGGAAATGGTTAATAAGGACCTTGACCAGATACTTAGTAAAGTATGAACCAAAGGTATCAAAGGTGAACGCCACACTCGGGTTTTAGGAGTGATAAGTTCGAAAAAGACTCGGAAAGATGCCACTAAAAGCTTAGATAAGTCTTACGGGTCTCGAACGAAATTTGAGAGAAAATGCCTCACAAATTTGGCAGCAATTCGCTAATTAAAAATGTCAAAAGTCCTTTACAAAGTAAATTTTCAGCTATTTATAAGCAACACCTAAGCTAGCCGAATGGTCACTTACATTCCTTAAAAATTAAGCAAATGAATCACTTAAATGAACTAGCTAAATTCGGCTGAACATGGAGCTCCATTAGACACCTTCTAGATGAAGCATTGGACTTGGAAAAATTTGGATGATGCATGGATAGCTAGGTTCGGCCAATGGGCATAAATTAGCTCATTTATGTTGCAACTCTTGGCTGAAAAGTGACCAGCAATTAAGAGGGTAATGAGCAGCCAATTTAAGTGTGAAAGCTCAACATTGAAGAGTCATGGAGTGTGAACACATGGAACCGAAAAGCCAAGATGCATCCAGCAAATGTGAAAGGATTAATTGACAGCTTTGGAGTTGGAAACATTAGCTCTCTTGACTGAATAGTCACCTAGGAATGCCAAATTCAGCTCACCAATTTGATGCATGTATCTCCAGGTTCATTGAATCTATTGTGCATGCACCAAGCTAAATGAATCTCCACATTCGGCTCACCTTGCTAAATGAACCCCCACATTCGGCCAACCTACAAAAATAGGAATAACTAAGATTAATGTGGTATTTAGCTGAACTAAATTAAGAATAAAAACAAGACACATTAATTCGGTCAACAATGACACTAAAATCAGTTCATTAAATTCGGCAGCTTTAAAGCAATTTTAAATCATGTAATAAAACTTGACATATTAAAAACATGCAACAAACATATTAATAAGCTGTAATAAACTAATTAAATCGACTTAAATAAATATTCAGCTATTAAATTAATGTCTAGTTGATATTGAGCTGAATTGAAAATGTTTGAGCTGAAGTTGAGCTGAGTCGAGCTTATTGAGCTGAAATGGAAGTTAATTCAGCTCGTATTAAAGTGCAAGGAAGGCTCATCGAGTTTGTCCAAGCTTCGTCAATGCGTCCAACCAAAGTCTCGCCCCAAACTTGATCTACTAAGGCCGAAATAGCCTCCTTGAATTGTTTAGCTCGTGATCGGGTGATTGGACCTTGAGGCAGCTCCAAAGGCTCCTTGCTCGAGCTAGGTTGGACTTGAAGCATGGCTGTATCAAATTATGAGGATGAAGTATGGTGTGGTGTGGTCCCAATGCATGCGGCACACTTGCTCCTTAGACGGCCTTGGAAATTTGATCGTGATGTTACACACCAAGGTAAACTTAATCGATACTCTCTTGTGTTTAAAGGTAGGAAATTCACTTTTGCTCCTTTAAATCCCACTGATGTATATAAAGATCAATTGAAGATGATGAAATTTTGTGAGGGGGTAAGGGAGAAAGGACAAGTACAAAAGACAGAGAGAAAAGAGGCTAGTAGTGGAAAAAGTCAAAATTTAAAAAGCCCAAAGGTGAGTGAATCCACAAGTGGTAAAATGAGCGGGAAAAATTTTTTAGCAACAAAAAAGGATGTGAGGAGAGCCCTACTCAATAAACAGCCTTGTATCCTTGTGAGGTTTAGGCAAAATTACTTATCTTTATATAACATTAACAAAAATTTGCCTAGTGTGTTTCAGTCTCTTTTGCAGGATTATGAGGATGTTTTTAGTGAGGCCCCTAAAGGTTTACCACCTTTAAGAGGGATAGAGCATCAAATTGACTTAGTACCTAGAGCTTCAATACCAAATCGACCAGCCTATAGATGCAATCCCGAGGAGACAAAGGAATTGCAAAGGCAAGTTGAGGAATTACTAGACAAAGGGTACATTCGTGAAAGCCTAAGCCCTTGTGCCGTTCCTGTCTTATTGGTACGAAAGAAAGATGGTACGTATCGTATGTGTGTTGATTGCCGCCCAATCAACAAAATTACGGTAAAGTATTGACATCCAATTCATAGACTTGATGATATGCCTGATGAATTACATGGTTCAATTATATTTACAAAAATTGATTTAAAAAGCAGTTATCATCAAATTCGAATGAGGGAAGGGGATGAATGGAAAACAGCCTTTAAAACTAAATTTGGATTGTAGGAATGGTTAGTTATGCCTTTCGGCCTTACTAATGCACCTAGCACATTTATGAGATTAATGAATCATGTTTTAAGGCTTCACTTGGGTAAATTTGTAGTGGTTTATTTTGATGATATTTTAATTTACTCTAAGACATTAGATGATCATGTTTTCCATGTTAGAACCCTTTTGGATATTCTGCGACCTGAAAAATTATTTGCCAACCTTCATAAATGCACATTCTATTGTGATAAACTAATATTCTTAGGTTTCATAGTTAGTGCTCAAGGTATTCATGTCGATGAGGACAAAGTCAAGGCAATCAAGGAGTGGTCGACTCCGAAATCAGTAACTAAGGTGAGATCATTCCATGGTTTAGCTAGTTTTTATAGATGATTTGTGAAAGATTTCTCTACTATTGCTGCCCCATTGACAGAAGTTATAAAGAAATCAGTGGGTTTCAAATAGGGTGAAACCCAAGAAAAAGCTTTTCGGACCCTAAAAGCTAAGTTATGTTCTGCTCATCTTCTTAAATTACCTGATTTTTCTAAAACTTTTGAACTTGAGTGTGATGCTTCAGGAATTGGAATCGGCGCCGTTTTAATGCAAGAGAAGCAACCTATTGCTTATTTTAGTGAGAAATTGAATGGTGCACAGTTAAACTACTCGACTTATGACAAAGAACTATTGGCATTGGTTCGTGCACTTCAAGTATGGCAACATTATTTGCAGCCTAATGAGTTTGTCATACATACAGATCATGAATCCCTTAAATGGTTGAAGGGACAAGGTAAGTTGAGTAAACGACATGCCCATGGGTAGAATTCATTGAAACATTCCTTTATGTGATACAATATAAAACAGGTAAAGATAATGTAGTTGCAGAACCTTTGTCTTAACGATATACTTTAATAACTACATTGAATGCTAAAGTCTTAGGGTTTGAACATATTAAGGAGCTATATGATGATGATGCTGATTTCGGCCATATCTATAAGAATTGTGGACATACTGCTTTTGAAAAGTTTTATCTTGTAGATGGCTTTCTTTTTCGAATAAACAGGTTATGCATACCAAAGTGTTCCATAAGAGACTTATTGATTCATGAAGCCCATAGTGGAGGTTTAATGGGACATTTTGGAGTGGCCAAAACACTAGACATCTTGCAAGAACATTTCCATTGGTCACCAATGAAGAAGGATGTTAAAAAGGTATGTTCCAAGTGCATTACATGTAAACAGGCAAAATCTAAGGTAATGCCTCATGGCCTTTACACTCCTTTACCGATTCCTACTTCACCTTGGATAGACTTATCCATGGATTTTATTCTAGGTTTGCCTCGAACTAAGAAAGGAAGAGATAGTATATTTGTTGTTGTTGATAGGTTTTCAAAGATGGCACATTTTATTTCTTGTCACAAAACAGATGATGCTACACATATGGCAGACTTATTCTTTAAAGAGGTGGTAAGACTTCATGGCATCCCTCAAACAATTGTTTCTGACAGAGATGTCAAATTTCTTAGCCACTTTTGGAAGGTATTGTGGGGTAAGCTTGGTACAAAGTTACTTTATTCTACTACATGTCACCCCCAAACTGATGGCCAAAATGAAGTAGTTAATCGAATTTTAGGGACTTTATTACGATCTGTTGTGGGAAAGAACATTAGAAATTGGGAAGAATGCCTACCGTTTGTTGAATTTTCATATATGATACGAGCTCGGTTATGGATGTCTCGAGTCGTATGTATTGCCCAATCGTGAATTCGAGTAAGAAGTTGCTTGTTCTAGAGTAGCTTAGTTTTGGTAGCAAAAATAATTACTAAATCGAATGGAAAGGTTTTCAAATGAAAGTTGAAAGATGAATAATGGGATGGGTAGATAAAATTTAGGCTAAGGCCAAAGAAAGAACCAACAATATAGAAATTGTTGACCCGAATCTTAATAGGACACTTAGGTAAAATTTGGTTTGAATTGGAAGATTAACCTTGACCCTCTACCAAGAATGATAGGAACCAGAGGTATAGGAACGCCACACCAATAAAGGTGATAAGTTCGGTTTCAAGGAAAAGAATTGACGCCACAAGAAAGTTGATAAGTCGATTCAGTTCCAGAAAAGAACAAGGAGAATTGGATAATCTCTCAAGTCTCAAATTTAACATAAATTTTCGCCCAAAAAAAAAGTCCCTCCAACAAGCCATTTACAACATATTTATAGTCTATAATGTGCCCAACCGAATGGTCACAAAAATTCAAATTAAATGAGCAAATTTAATGAACTAAAATAGCTTAAGAGCTAAGTTCACTCCTTTGAAGAATCCTAGACCTTGGGGACGGCAATGGCACCAAAAATCTTTAATATCCTTCAATAATCAGCCTTGGAAATTTGGATGGCCAGCAGCAGCTTTAAATGACGTCTTGGGCACACAAATAGCTCCTAAATACTTTCCTTCAACTTAAATGAGCTGAACTAAATTTGTAAGTCCTTTGGTGTGTTCAAGACAACAATAAGCATCAGCTTTGGAACCTGAAGACGGCCTTTAATGTTCTTTGGAAGCATGAAACGTCAGCCTTGGTTTAAACAGCAAGCAACAAACATGTTTTGGCCGAATGGCCACTTGGAAATTCCCCAAACAACAGCTCTTTGCTGTACCCGAAGCAATACCAGCTTTAATGGCATTCAAAAACGTCCCCCCTTGCATGCTTTCATTAATGCCGTCCATGCATGGGAACATCTCATTAAATCCATGTCTTTGCTTCCTTTAAATGCCGTTCCATGCATGGGAACATCTCCCTTGCTGCTCATTAAATTCGGCCATGCATGCAAGCTCCAGCAACTAATTAATGCCGTCCATGCATGGGAACATCTCCTTAAATGCATGTCTCCTTAGCCATTAAGTAGCCGAATTTAATGACCTACAAACACAAATTAAATTCGGTCAAATAATGCATCTAAAGACAATTAATTTCGGCTGGACTTCAAACACATTAAGTCAACAATGAGACATAATAAATTCGGCTGAAACATAGACAAATTAAATGCATGCCTTAACCTATGACAAATGGATGTGTACTAATTGAAAACATAATTAAATCATATACTAAATAAAGAAAATTTAATATAAAAATTATTAGACCCAAATTAAATCATGTGCATGCTGAAATTAATAAACTAACTAATGAACTTAATTTATTCCAGCAACTATTTAAAAGCATAAGTTAAAATAAATTGAAGTTCAAATTTAATGAGCTGAAATTAGCTCGAATTTGAGCTCCATTGAGCTGAAACAATCTCGATCAACTTGCAAGAATTTGCGATTGTCGCCTGATGAACTGAACCAAGGATGTTTTCGGGGCAGGGTCGTATCAATATAATAGATCTATTCATTCTACAACTGGTTATTCTCCATTTGAACTTGTTTATGGTCTTAACCCACTAACAGTACTTGATCTTGCGCCATTACCCCTTGAACACATTGTTAATTTAGATGGCGAACAGAAAGCTGAGTTGGTGAAATCCTTACATGAGAAGGCTAGGCAACGAATAGCCAAAACAAATGATGCCAACACCAACAAAGCAAACAAGGGGGGCAAACGGGTTATCCTAGAACCCGAAGATTGGGTTTGGGTCCATATGAGGAAAGAAAGGTTTCCTACAAAAAGAAAGACCAAGTTGGACCCAAGGGGCGATGGGCCTTTCCAAGTACTCGAGCGGATCAACGATAATGCCTATAAAATTGATCTGCCTGGTGAGTACAATGTAAGTTCTACTTTTAATGTGGCTGACTTATCCCCATTTGATTTTTTAGATTCGAGGATGAATCTTTTTGAGGAAGGGGGGAATGATACGAGTCAGAAAGGCCCAACCCAAGTTCAAGAATGTGATGGGCTCAAATTACCATAAGGCCCAATAATGAGATCAAAGGCCCGACAAATGCGTTCCAAACTAAATGGGACCATCCAGGAGTTTGTTAGCAGGGCCTTACATGCGTACACCAAAGAACGAGAAAATTAAGATTCACTTTCTTGTTTTCAAGAAAATCAAGAAACCGAATCTTGGCCCAATTTTGCTGTTTGGAGCGATTTCAAGAATCAAGAAAATCAAGATTTCAAATCTTGGAAATCTTGGTCCAAGAAACCGAATCTTGCAGTTGGATCTCCGTTACGAGCATCAACGACCCAAATTCGGTAGGAAATGGATCACAAGCCCAAATTCTTTAAGGCGAGGCCCAATAAGCAAATTCCCAGCCCAATCAAGAAATCCATACATAGTTGAAAATCAGGCCAAAATATCAAAGGGCCCAATTTGTAAACATTTTATTTGTTAATTTAATTTTTTAGGCTCTAGAGATATTTCATGTTAAATTCGACCCAAAACAGCACATTTAAGTGTTAGGCCGAAATTATTTTATTATTTTTATTATTTAGGGTTAATTTTTAAGTTTTCTAATGAGATTAGGATTAGTTTGAGGCCTACATAAGTGATGGTCGGCCACCCCTTGTATTCACTACTTAGAATTTTAGTCAAAGTTTTAGATTTGTTGAAAGCCGAATTTTCTTTGAGGTTTTCTCCAAGAATTCTCTCTTGAGTTTTCTTTAGAAGTTGTTTTAGTAATCTTTTGATTGTGGGAGCCATCTTCAGCCTTCTTCTCGCCATAGATACTCTTTGGAAGGGAGTTGTGAATTCTTTCGGGTTTTCAAGGCTTCTTAGAACCTATCTTTTTAAATTACTTGCTGTTCAATTTCTTTTCTTTATTTCTGTTTTGTGCCGATTTTTATTGATCTATTTGCTCTTCTTGTTTTGTTTTCAGCCCTTTCCATATTAAAGAATCGATAAATCTTTCTCTTATTGGCAGCAAGGAATCGGCCTTAAATCCCCAATTTCTAATGTTCTTGTCGTTGCTTACATATTCTGATTGGGAGCCATCTAGTTGCTGGAATTTTGGGAAATCAACTTGGGTGTTCAATTGGGCCGAATCATTCGGCTGGTTGGGAAATCAATCTTGGAGATCGATTTCGTGTTCTTGCATTCTGAAATAACATCTATTCATAAGTTCTTTGATTCTTGACTGTTCTTAGTTGTTTTTGGGGATTTAATTTCGTTCTGAATTACTTTTAATCTTATTAGTCATTTTGATTTCAGATCTGTTCGATAGAGCCTCGTAGGAGTTTCCTCTTGACTTGGCAACTCGATCTTGGTCCGCGCGCAACCCCTATCATATTTAAGTCACTAAAATAATTAAGACATACTTAATAACACTTAATTATTATTTGGTCAGAATTAAACTTAATTAATTAGCTTAACTAATTTAACTAATGACAACTTAAATAATTATTCCAGCAAATTAAATATAAACGCAAATGAGCTTAAGTTCAGCTGAGAGAAAACTAAGAACGAGCTGAATGAGCTAAGGATGAGCTCAATGAGCTATGGTTGAGCTGAATGAGCTTGAAGTAGAGTGCACGGTTTGCTCATACTGCTAGTCCATGAGTTTTCAAGTAAACCAGCCACGGATTCACCCCAAACCCGATCCACCAAGGTTGAAATTGCTTCCTTGAACTTCTTAGCCCTAGCTTAAGCAATGGGTCTAATACAATCTCAGCCCGTGATGTTTCTATTGAGCTGCCACAAGGGCCTATAACTAGGTCACGAGCTAAGAACTTTAAAGAAGCTTTGGCAAGCTCTGTGGATTGAGTTTGGAGAGAACAAGAAGCTGATTCCATTCTTCATGAAAGGAGTAACCCAATAGGCGTCACTTGCAATTTATTGCAAGTTGAACTGAAATTTTAATAAACTCATCTTTAGTTAAATAGTTGAGTTGCTGATCATTTAATCAACTCATCTTTGTTTAATTAATAAGTGATTCATTATTGAACTGTTATTTACTTAAGTGTTGTTTTTAATTAATCTAGCATCCAGAATTATTTATTGAAGTAAGAGTTAAGTTTATTTAATGTTACTTCTTAAATAGTTGTTGGAATAATAATTGCATAAGTTGAGTTCATCTATTTAAGTTAGATAATTATTGTTGATATGTGTTTAATATGCTTAATAAGTTTATTTTAATGTTGTTTATTGCAGAAGTTATTTTCAGCTCACAACGGTTACATTGCAAAGCTGTTACAAATTTTAATGAAGTGACCTTTCAAGTGCTATCTGAAAAAAAAAGGAGTTACTGGTACAAAGGGGGTTAATACACCATTAAAGGGTGTTTTAAAGAGTATTTGATACTCCTTAAATTCGGCAGCAACCCTTTTAGCTACATGCTATTTTGTTCTTTTAAAAAGAATAACTTCAGCATTCAAGACTTCTTTAATGAGATGATGTCCATTTGGCTACCCATGGGACAACTCAAGAGTCAAATTCAAGCTTTCATGAACATTCATTCAGCTGAATTGAAGAGGATTCAATGGAGCAGTTATTTGTTTCAAGAATGCCAAGAGTGATGCGATCCCGGTCGCATCATGTTACGACACAACTCGACGCTACCGAGATTGGTCCAAACTCGAGGGGCCCAAGTGCAAAATGAAGTTTTTAATTTTAGTTTGTCAATTTGGCTGCTGGAAAATAAGGACTTTGATTCATTAATTTTTAGTTATTTTAGTTTGTGTTTTTAATTATGTCATAGTTTGCACATCATTAATATGTGTTCTGCATTTAATAAAGTCATGCATTATGTATCTTTCATGTTAGTTAAGTTTGCATCATTAAATTAAGTCAAGTTAGTTTAATTATGTAACTTTCATGTTAGTTAAATTTGCATTTCAAAACCATGCATTTAAGCATCTTAGTTTAATAAATGAGTTGCTGGACATTTATTCAACTCATCTTAGTTTTAATTAATAAGTGTTTTTGTTGAACTTTATTTAATAAGTGTTGTTCTTAATTGATCTAGTTCCTAGGATTATTTATTGATGCATAAATTAAGTTTTTTTTTAATTATGCTTCTTTAATTAAACTAGTTGCTGGAATAATTATTGCATATATGTTTTAGTTCATTTATTTAAGTAAGTTTAATGTTTGTTATGATTAATAAGTGTTTTCATTTGTTTAATAAACTCATTTTAAAGTGTTTATTGCAGGTGACTTTTTAGCTTATAGTGGTTACAATTCAAGGTTGTTACACATTTAATTAAGTGGCTGTTCAAGTTCTTTTGAGTTACAATTAAAGGGGCTGTTATAAAGGGAGCTTAAAATCATTAAAGGAGTTTTTAAAGAGCATTTTATGCCCTTTAAAATTCAGCAGCAACTCTTCCACTTCCAGTCGTTTTTGGAGCTTTCAAGAGAAATTAATCAAGCCTTTGAATGTCATTAAGAAGCTAGTTAAGAGATGGTGTCTATTCAACTAGCCAAGGACAACTCAAGAGTCATTTTCTAAGCCATTAAAGACATTCAAATAAGCTGAATTAAAGTGATTTTATGGAAGGAGTTATTTGGTTCAAAGAATAAGTAAATACATCAGTTTTTACGGCTCATTAAGTGGATGTTTTTGACCATTCAGTTACCTTGTTTTAGCATTATAAATAGATGTAATCAGCCATAGAGAGAGAACTTTTGATGAATATAGATGAAATATTTGAATTGTGAGCTATCCAATTCTCTTTGTTCTTACGGAATTGATTTGACTTATCAAGCTTAGCTTGTGGCGTCTATCCATTTCTTGTTTTCGAACTTATCACTTTCATAGTGTGGCGTTCATCATATACCAAGATTCCTATCATCTTGATAGTGGGTCAAGGTCTTTTCTTTGTTGTTTTCCTATACTGTCATTCACCTAAGAGCTACTTTGAGACTCGGGTCAACAACCTCTATTGTTGGTTCATTCTCTGCCCTTAGCCAAAATTTTCCATTCATTGTTAACCCATTTCCCTTTTAAACATTTATTTGTAGCCTTTCTTCTATTTTGAAAACAAACTTAGCCTTACTCAAATTCACGATCGAGTAAACACTAACGACTCGAATCAATCACAAAACGAGTTCGTATCAAATTGGTATCAGAGCTAGCAAATTTGGAGTAAGAATCGACATTGTCGGCAATACGGTATAGTAGTTTCTTCAAAAAAATTTTTGAAAAAAAATTCAAAAAAAATTCAAAAAAAATTGGTTTCCATTCAAACTCAAGAGATTGGATATCAAGTTGAAAAAATAATTCGTGAAAAAAAAATAGTGAAAAAAAAAATTTCGTGAAAAAGAAGAAGAAGCTAGTTTTGAAATTTTGTTGTTGTTTGCTGCCCAAATTATAGTTATTACTACCTTCTACTATTTCACCACATCCAACCTTTCATTTCTTGTTTCAAGCCTACTTTCCTTTGTCCTACAATATTCTTACCAAGCCCAAACATCAAGGTTGTAAGCCGACCCACAACAACTGCTTATTAAGTTTAAATAATTCCTAAGAACTTAGAGAGGAGGAGTGAGTGGAAAGAGGCAAGAGAGTAGTGAGTTTATTCGAGAGAAAAAAAAGCCAAGTGTGTGAGATTTCTTTGTGAGTGGATAGTGAGATTCTTTGTTGTGAGTTCTTAAAAAATGTCACGAAGTCTAAAAAAAATTCAGACAAGGGAGTTGGATTCCGTCCTGTAAGAATTGTTGGAGGAAGTGTGCCAGATTTTACACTCCAAGCCTTTACG
Source organism: Gossypium hirsutum (assembly GCF_007990345.1). NCBI lineage: Eukaryota > Viridiplantae > Streptophyta > Magnoliopsida > Malvales > Malvaceae > Gossypium > Gossypium hirsutum. The sequence goes on from NC_053443.1 coordinate 42,284,600, forward strand.
CATGAAATGGAGCATCTATTTGATCGAAAACTCAAACCCATCAAGAAACGATTGGATCGTGTCGAAGAGCGGAGTCATCGAGCAAGAACCCAACGGGAGCAAATTTATCCAAATGAAAGGACGGAAATGAGATCATCAATGAGACGAACATTCGACGAATATGTGAAAAGAGACCCTTATCCAGATTCCTATTCTTCAAGGAATTTAAGCCGAAATAAATCCAGCTATGAGTTTGAAGCCTATCAAGGTAACGAACGAGAAAGTACAAGTCATCCTTCGTATGCATCAAAGTATTCATCTACGAAAAAATCCTTACGAAGAAGTGAATGTGTTTCGTATAAGAACTCATCCATGGAGGTTTATTCACGAAGAGTTGATCGTGGCTCTTATGAAGATTCTTCCATTTCTTTCCAACGAAAAGTCTATTGTTCTGAGTCTTTTGTATTATCTCCATTTTGTAATAAAGTTGAGAGAAGAAAAAGAGTGACGAGAGAAAAAGAAACCGAAATAAAAATTGAAAAAGAGAAAAAGATTGGAGAAAGAAAAGAAAGAGTGCGAGAAACAAGTGTTGTTGAAAATGAAAGAGAATTGATGAGTGAAAGTGAGTTTTCAACAAACAAAGAGATTGTGGAAAAAGAAAGAGAAGTTGAAAAAGAAATGAGTGGAAAAGATGAAAGTCAACAAGAAAAAGCGAGGAATGTTTTTACTAACCAATCTGCAAGTTGTCCTCATATTGTTTCTTCTTTCCAGGTTTCTAGAGATTCAAATGACAAGTTTCAACTTCATTACCTTCCTGATGAGAGACGATTCCATTTGATCGAAAAAGGTAAGGTTCAAGCGCTTAAAGGTAAGCAAGGTAAGGAGTTTTTAGTCAGTGAATCATGGCTATCAGGTTTGAAAGTTGTTGATAAAATTTTCGATAACTTAGTTTTAAAAAGATCTCCTTATTTTGATTTGGTTAATTGTTACTCGGTATTTGTGGTTGATAAATTCGTTTTAAGTGGAGGCATGAAGAGTTGTTCACTCAATAAGTTTTGTGTTGAAAAATCTTTTGATGTTGTTCGATTAAATCCACAAATACAAAATCTGATCATGTTTGATAAAGAGCTTTCATGTGAAACGCTCAATCTGTTTGATCGTGATGGTAATGAAAATTTTTTAACTCTTAGTGTGAGATCTTCGTATATTTGCATGAGATTTGAGAGATTTGATTGTTTGAATTTATTTTTGCCTACATCTTCTTTATTTGGCATGTGTGATGTCTTGGTGAAAGTGAAGTTTTTGTTACGTTACGGAACGACCGATCAAAACCATGTTTTTAAACCCGGAGCCTGTATTCCTAAGTTGACGTCAAGCGAAGGTGAGTATCAAAATTGTATTTTGAATCAATGTGTTGACCCCTTCTATTTACTTCAAGTTTTATCTTTATTTAGTTCAAAAACCAAACATATGAATTTCGTTGGCTTGCCAAGTCAAAATCAAATTTTTGATTCTGGAGGTTGTTGTATATTGCTGCTTAATGGATTCAAACATGTGTTGCATGATTTTAACTTTAATGTGCTTCAAGTTCTTCATAAGTTACTAGCCACAAATTTTTCTGGTAAAATTGAAATGGTGAACAAAAACTTTGTCTTTGATCCCGGTGAATGCTGTTCCATATCATTGTTCAAGGGATTTGGACCATGGAATTCTAATTTTCAGAACTATAATCTTCAAATACCTTGTGAATCAGGTTTGTTTCCATCGAAGAAAAAGGTAAAACCAATTTCTATTTTTGATCCCGGTATTGATTCATGTGTTGTTCTTTTGAGTTTATTTCTTTAAGTTGTGACTAAAATCCTGGAAAGTTCTTTTGTGTTTAACCTTCATTGTGTCACTAATTTGTTTTATTGTTTTGTAGGTGACGATGTTAGGTGGTACCCTCCTAAAGAGGGATGGCATGCAAATGACCTTCTTTCTAGCCGAGCCATTTGTGGTTCTCAGAATTTTGAAAATAATTCTGTCCGGATCATGAACAAAGGGGGTCATGATCTTGAAAACTTTTTCTTGAGCAAGTGGCCCAATTTGAGGACAAATCGTTTTCAAGAGGGAGGGTATGATGCGATCCCGGTCGCATCATGTTACGACACAACTCGACGCTACCGAGATTGGTCCAAACTCGAGGGGCCCAAGTGCAAAATGAAGTTTTTAATTTTAGTTTGTCAATTTGGCTGCTGGAAAATAAGGACTTTGATTCATTAATTTTTAGTTATTTTAGTTTGTGTTTTTAATTATGTCATAGTTTGCACATCATTAATATGTGTTCTGCATTTAATAAAGTAATGCATTATGTAACTTTCATGTTAGTTAAGTTTGCATCATTAAATTAAGTCAAGTTAGTTTAATTATGTAACTTTCATGTTAGTTAAATTTGCATTTCAAAACCATTCATTTAAGCATCTTAGTTTAATAAATGAGTTGTTGGACATTTATTCAACTCATCTTAGTTTTAATTAATAAGTGTTTTTGTTGAACTTTATTTAATAAGTGTTGTTCTTAATTGATCTAGTTCCTAGGATTATTTATTGATGCATAAATTAAGTTTTTTTTTAAATTATGCTTCTTTAATTAAACTAGTTGCTGGAATAATTATTGCATATATGTTTTAGTTCATTTATTTAAGTAAGTTTAATGTTTGTTATGATTAATAAGTGTTTTCATTTGTTTAATAAACTCATTTTAAAGTGTTTATTGCAGGTGACTTTTTAGCTTATAGTGGTCACAATTCAAGGTTGTTACACATTTAATTAAGTGGCTGTTCAAGTTCTTTTGAGTTACAATTAAATGGGCTGTTATAAAGGGAGCTTAAAATCATTAAAGGAGTTCCTTTGAATGTCATTAAGAAGCTGGTTAAGAGATGGTGTCTATTCAACTAGCCAAGGACAACTCAAGAGTCATTTTCTAAGCCATTAAAGACATTCAAATAAGCTGAATTAAAGTGATTTTATGGAAGGAGTTATTTGGTTCAAAGAATAAGTAAATACATCAGTTTTTATGGCTCATTAAGTGGATGTTTTTGACCATTCGGTTACCTTGTTTTAGCATTATAAATAGATGTAATTAGCCATAGAGAGAGAACTTTTGATGAATATAGATGAAATATTTGAATTGTGAGCTATCCAATTCTCTTTGTTCTTACGGAATTGATTTGACTTATCAAGCTTAGCTTGTGGCGTCTATCCATTTCTTGTTTCGAACTTATCACTTTCATAGTGCGGCGTTCATCATATACCAAGATTCCTATCATTCTTGATAGTGGGTCAAGGTCTTTTCTTTGTTGTTTTCCTATACTGTCATTCACCTAAGAGCTACTTTGAGACTCGGGTCAACAACCTCTATTGTTGGTTCATTCTCTGCCCTTAGCCAAATATTTCCATTCGTTGTTAAACCCATTTCCCTTTTAAACATTTGTTTGTAGCCTTTCTTCTATTTTGAAACAAACTTAGCCTTACTCAAATTCACGATCGAGCAAACACTAACGACTCGAATCAATCACAAAACGAGTTCGTATCAAAGAGTCTAGAATTTTAAAATAAGCTTTAAATTAGTACATTAAGTGAATGCTTGAGACTTTTTAGCTACCCTATTTTAGCACTATAAATAGGTGATTTCAGAATTTTGTAAGGAACAACTTTTGATGAATTTTGAATGAAACTCTATTCATTTCGTGAGAATTTCTTTTCTCCAACTTTGTTCAAAGGCTTGTTGGCTTATCTACAAAGCTAGTGGCGTCAACCTGTTCTTTATTTATCCTGAACTTATCACTTTCACAAGTGTGGCGTTCAACCCATATACCGAGGTTCCTATCTTTGTTTATCCATCTCATTAAACGTATAAGTGCTGGGTCGACACTTATTAGTGTTGGTTCTTACTTGTTTCTTGAGCCGATTTTCTTTCCATCATTTTTCCATAACTGAACACATCTATTTAGCCATTTTCTGAACCCTTGTTGTTTTAAAACAATATTGAGCCTATTTCACCTATTTTACTTACTAGCTATTCATTTGTTCCTTACTTCATCGTAGACGATCGGGCAACACAAATACGACTCGACTCAACACCAAGACAGATCGTATCATTTGGTATCAGAGCTATTAAAACGAGAAGTATGGAGTTACAAAGACAAGCCAGAATAGGCTGGTGAAAAAAAAAATCGAAAAAAATTTGAAAAAAAAATTCAAGTTGTATTCAAAAGTTTCTCATTGTTTTTGAAGTATTGAAAAAAAATGAGATTTCAAAAAAAAAGTGTTGGAAATTTCCCTATCCACAAAAAGAATTAATTTCCTGGCCCCATCTCTTCTACCTTCAATGCCACACTCAACCTGATACGAACTCGTTTCGTGAATTGAATCGAGTCGTTAGTGTCGGCCGATCATGAATTGAGTAGAATAGAATCGTTTCAGTTTAAAAGAAACAAAATATAGTTAATGGCTTCAAACAAAGGTAATGAATAAAATAGGAAGGAAACAATAACAAATTAATTGGCTAAGACCAAAGATGAACCAGCAATAACGAGTTGTTGACCCGAATCTCAAAATGGTCTTTAGGTGCTTTTCGGTTAAAGGAAACAGCAAAGGAACCTTTACCCACTATCAACTATGATAGGAACCAAAGGTATATTGAATGCCACACCAAAGGTGATAAGTTCAGCAACAAAGAAAAGATGGACGCCACAAGCTATGCTTGATAAGTCAAATCAATTCCGTAAGAACAAAGAGAATTGGATAGCTCACAATTCAAATATTTCATCTATATTCAGCAAAAAGTTCTTCTTTCTCTATGGCTGATTACATCTATTTATAATGCTAAAATAAGGTAACCGAATGGTCAAAAAACATCCACTTAATGTGCCATAAAAAACTGATGTCTTTGCTTATTCTTTGAACCAAATAACTCCTTCCATAAAATCACCTTAATTCAGCTGATTTGAATGTCTTTAATGGCTTAGAAAATGACTCTTGAGTTGTCCTTGGCTAGTTGAAAAGACACCATCTCTTAACCAGCTCCTTAATGACATTCAAAGGCTTGATTAATTTCTCTTGAAAGCTCCAAAAACGGCTGGAAGTCGAAGAGTTGCTGTCAAATTTAAAGGGCATAAAATGCTCTTTCAAAACTCCTTTAATGATTTTTAAGCTCCCTTTATAACATCCCCTTTAATTGTAACTCAAAAGAACTTGAACAGCCACTTAATTAAATGTGTAACAGCCTTGAATTGTAACCACTATAAGCTAAAAAGTCACCTGCAATAAACACATTGAAATGAGTTTATTAAACAAATGAAAACACTTATTAATCATAACAAACATTAAACTTACTTAAATAAATGAACTAAAACATATATGCAATAATTATTCCAGCACCTAGTTTAATTAAAGAAGCATAATTTAAAGAACTTAATTTATGCATCAATAAATAATCCTAGGAACTAGATCAATTAAAAAGCATCTTTATTTAATAAAGTTCAATAACTAACTCATTTATTAAAACTTAAGATAAGTTAAATTAATTGACCAGCTACTCATTTATTAAACTAAAACAAGTTAATTAAAAGAAAAAATTCAGCTTGCAACAAATTGCAAGTAATGCTTTTTGAACGGTTCGAAGCACGACTATCGAATTCGGCCACTTGCTCTTCCCAAGCATGTTCCACATAGCTTGCTATTGCATTTCAAAATCTCTTAGCTCGTGATCTAGTTATTGGTCCTCGTGGTAGCTCAATGGATTCAGTAGTAATTTCCCTGGCTAAGGTTGCATCATTCCCCCCCTCTTCGTGGTGACTTGCTCCCAAATCGTCACCTACATCAAAAAGGGATAAATCAGCAACATTAAAAGTAGCACTAACCCCATACTCACTAGGTAAATCTAACTTATAAGCGTTATCATTAATCCTCTCCAAGACTTGAAAAGGTCCATCTCCTCGTGGTAAAAGCTTGGAACGTCTTTGAACGGGAAATCTCTCCTTGCGCATGTGAATCCAAACCCAATCACCAGGTTCAAATATTACTCGTTTACGGCCCTTGTTAACTTGATGAGCATATTGCTCCGTTCTTTGTTCAATATTATCCCTAACTCGCTGATGTAATTGTTTCACAAAATCTGCCTTTTTCTTTCCATCTACATGCACCAATTTATCAGAAGGTAAAGGCAATAAATCCAATGGAGTTAAGGGATTAAATCCATACACTACCTCAAATGGTGAAAACTTGGTAGCTGAATGTACCGATCGATTGTATGCAAATTCAATGTGAGGTAGACTCTTCTCAAGTCTTTAAATTCTTACGTATAATGGCCCCCAGTTGATACGAACTCGTTTTGTGATTGATTCGAGTCGTTAGTGTTTGCTCGATCGTGAATTTGAGTAAGGCTAAGTTTGTTTCAAAATAGAAGAAAGGCTACAAACAAACGTTTAAAAGGGAAATGGGTTTAACAACGAATGGAAAAATTTGGCTAAGGGCAGAGAATGAACCAACAATAGAGGTTGTTGACTCGAGACTCAAAGTAGCTCTTAGGTGAATGACAGTATAGGAAAACAACAAAGAAAAGACCTCGACCCACTATCAAGAATGATAGGAACCTTGGTATATGATGAACGCCACACTATGAAAGTGATAAGTTTGAAAACAAGAAATGGATAGACGCCACAAGCTAAGCTTGATAAGTCAAATCAATTCCGTAAGAACAAAGAGAATTGGATAGCTCACAATTCAAATATTTCATCTATATTCGTCCAAAAGTTCTTCCTCTCTATGGCTGATTACATCTATTTATAATGCTAAAACAAGGTAACCGAATGGTCAAAAACATCCACTTAATGTGCCATAAAAACTGATGTCTTTTCTTATTCTTTGAACCAAATAACTCCTTCCATAAAATCACTTTAATTCAGCTGATTTGAATGTCTTTAATGGCTTAGAAAATGACTCTTGAGTTGTCTGACACCATCTCTTAACCAGCTCCTTAATGACATTCAAAGGCTTGATTAATTTCTCTTGAAAGCTCCAAAAACGGCTGGAAGTGGAAGAGTTGCTGCTGAATTTTAAAGGGCATAAAATGCCCTTTAAAAACTCGTTTAATGATTTTAAGCTCCCTTTATAACAGCCCCTTTAATTGTAACTCAAAAGAACTTGAACAACCACTTAATTAAATGTGTAACAGCCTTGAATTGTAACCACTATAAGCTAAAAAGTCACCTGCAATAAACACATTAAAATGAGTTTATTAAACAAATGAAAACACTTATTAATCATAATAAACATTAAACTTACTTAAATAAATGAACTAAAACATATATACAATAATTATTCCAGCAACTAGTTTAATTAAAGAAGCATAATTAAATGAACTTAACTCATGCATCAATAAATAATCCTAGGAACTTATTGATGTGATCCGGCTCGATTGATGGAGTCGAGTTCACTTAAGTTGCCCAATCGTCGATGAGAAGTATTGGTTGATGTCGAATGGAGATAACTTTATGGAGTTGTTTTAAGCGGAAGTAATTAAAAGGGTTCAAAAATGGCTTGGTTTGGAGAATGGATAGGTTCGGTTTAACAAAGAAAATAAAGTTTAAGTAGATAGATAAAATGGAATGGAAATTGAACTCAAGCGAAGAACGATTCAATACCATGTAAAGTATTGCCCCGGGACTTATATTGCTTAAGGTGGGTTTAATGGAAGTCGAAGATGGACCTTGACCCGTTACCTATAGAGAGGTAGGAACCAAAGGTATAAAAAGGTGGATGAACGCCACACCAGGATGGTGATAAGTTCAAGGAGTCGGGTTGACGTCACTAGCGAGCTAGATAAGTCAGAACGAGACTCGTACGAAATAGGATAGGAGGAAACCTCACAATCAAGTTTAATAATTAGAATTGTCTAGGTTCGGCCATGGGATACATGAAACTCCCAAAGGGTGTCTCTTGGCCGAATAGGTGCTTAGGAAACTCCAAGGGTCCTCCCACATGCATCGATTGTACATGGAACTTGGAAGGGGCCTTGAACCTAGCCATACATGCACTTGCATTGATTACCCCCCATTCATGCATGTGTGCCGTCCAAGGGAGATGCACCTTTCAATATGCATTAACCTTCCATGTACATGAATGTATGTCCTCCAAACATTGAACCGGTCCATGCATGTATCCTCCCGTTCAAATAACTTTCCCATGGACCTTGCATTAAATGCCATGAATGTATCTTCCAAATTCGGCTAACCTACAAAAGTAAATAACATAATTAAATAACACACAACTATTCATATAATTATAATTTAAAATAATAACTAAATAACTTAATATCACTAACTAAATTTGAACACAATAATTATAATAATAAATTCAGCTAGCTCAAAAATAGTCAAAACACTTAATGAGTTGAAATTGAGCTAGGGGTTTCGGCATGAGCTGTAGTAAACTTAATTATAAACTAAATTAAGACTTAGTTTATTGAAAGAAAGAAAGAAGGAGCTGAAAGTAAGCTCAGTTGAGCTCAAACGAGCTGAAACAAGATCAAATGAGCTGAGTTGAGCTGGACGGTGCTCGAGGAGCTAGAAATGAGCTAGGATCAGCTTGCCAACAATGCACGGGTCCTTTGGATAGTTGCTTCAAGCTGATTTTGTGAGCTTTGGCCCTTGTTTCGAACCAAGGTTTTGCATTAGAAGCTAAAATAGCTTCTAGGAAATGTTTAGCATAAGCTTGAGTTATAGGTCCTTTAGGCAGCTCGTTTAGATCTTGGTTTGCACTCGAGGATGCCCCGGGCGTGCTCACATCATTCCCTCCCTCTTTAAAGCGATTTGTCCCCAAATCAGGCCATTTTCTCAAAAACAATTTTACATCGTCACCAGCCCTTTTGTCGATGGAATTGGCATAGTTGCTCCCAAAAACCTGCAAATCAGACATGCCTTGAGTAGGACACAATTTATGTTTATACCCTCCCTCTTTAGGAGGGAACCACTTCGAAGTGTCACCTACACAAAAATTAAATAGATTAGTGACACCTTGGTTTATAAGTTCAAAAGGACTTCTTAAGATCTTATGCAAAAATTGAACAAATGAACCAATGCCGGGATCAAAAGTGAAAGTTGATTTTACCTTTCCGCAATGAGTTAAGAATTTCTTCGTTGGAGATATACCAAAAACAAGAAGCATTCGGGAATTATAATTTTGGACAACAAAAATCCATGACTTAAAAACTTTGAACAATGATGTAGAACCAAAGCTTCGATTTAGCGTTTGCAACTTGTCATAGTTCAACAACTTCGTTTTCAAATTTAAAGTCATAACATCAAGCAAGCACAAATGGTTCACACATCTATTCACACATAGCGATAAGATTCGGAAAAGATGAGAAGATTCAACATATTTATTCCAAACAAAATTAGAGTACTCACCTTTATTTATCAACAACTTAAGATAACTTGCTCCGGGCTTAAACACACGGTTTTGGTCATTCTTTGTTAAAAACAGCAAAGGCTTTTTCAAACATGCAAAATTTATACAACAAGGCAGATTTGAGACACCATCTTCAACTTTAAGTGCACTAACCATTTTACATGTCATCCTCGTATCAAACAAACAAATCAAAGACATGCATGTTTTCAAGCATTCATGCATCTCAAATCTCATACGTACATTCTTGTTTAGACAAAGTAGTTTCTCATAAAAGATCAATGAGTGCATATTTTTACTCAAATCAAGCAGATGGAAAGGCTTATATGTTTTCTTATCTTGCAAATGCCGAATATTTATTATTTCAATAACAAACTCATCAGCATCACAATTTCCAAAAACATTATTCTTCTTGCCATCATTCCACGCAAATATGATATTATCAATCAAAGAATGGCAAGTAACCACATCAAAATTCAGATAATTTTTAAAGGACAAATCATCAACAAGGTTTCCATCAACAATCGAATAAGGCAGAGGTGCTTTAAAATTTTCAACATTCATACCTTGCTCCTCTTTTGGCTTAGGCGAACTACGATCATTAAGAATGTTACCTTTTTCAACCAAGGTGAACCCTCTCTCTTTCGAAAGGTATTGAAGTCGAAACTTGTCAATCGATTCCTTGGAAACCTGGAAAGAAGAAAATTTACACGGCAAACTTGCAAATGGGTTAGTTAGAACATTCCTCACTTTTGCTCGATTACTTTCTCCTTTTTCACTCTTCTCTTTTTCAAATTCTTTTTTTGCTTTTTCTTTTTCAATTTTCTTTTCTTCATTTTCTTTTTCTCTCACTTTTTTGATTTCTTTTTCTTTTGCAATTTCTTTTTCTTTTTCGTTTTCTTTTTGTTTTCTTTCAATTTCTTTTTCAATCTTTTTCTCCTTTTCTCGCTCAATGGATTGCTTCATTTTGAATTGGTCTTCTTGCACTTGTTCCGGTGTGAGCGGCTCTAAAGTGATTTTCCTTCCTTGATGCTTGAAGGAATACCTATTGGTACGTTCATCGTGAATGACCTTGCGATCCGATTGCCATGGTTCTCCTAGCAACAAATGGCAGACTTGAATAGGCACAACATCAAAAAGGACTTCGTCTTGGTATCTTCTAATGGAAAATGCAACACGCACTTGTTGAGTAACTTCAAATTTGCCTTCAACACCAAGTCCTTGCAGTTGATAGGGTCGTGGATGCTTGGTAGTGGCCAAGCCAAGTTTTTTTACCGTTCGAATACTAGCCATGTTTGACCTACTTCCACCATCAATAATGAGGCAACAAACTTTATCGTGGACACGGCAACGCGTGTGAAACATATCTTCACATTGTGGTTCATTTTCCAATCTTTGAAGGATTGCACTAATCTTGATGTCAACGATAGTAGATGTCAAATCTTCTTTATCTTTGTCGAATTGTCGAAATTCAGATCGCATTATCCTTTGCATTTCTTGTCTCCACATTTGGAATTCAAATTCAGAAAATTCTTCAGACATGCTTCAACAAAATATTAGAAAACAAAAGTTAAATTAGAAAGAAAAAAAATAATTCTCACCACAAATCTCTAAAGTTCGCTCAAAAAGAAAAATTCACTCACTCTCGTGTTTGAACTCTCTTTTAGGCTTTTTTCGAATGAACTCACGCTCTCTTGCCTTTTACCACTCGACCTCGTCTCACAAATTCGTAATTCGTCTCGATAGACTTAATTTGCTGCTTGAGGGTCGGTTTGAAAATGGGTTACAAGGGAAAATGTCGGGTGTAGGGTAGGCTGAATAAAGAAGAAAATTGGTTTAAAGTGTGGCGTTGGGATGGGTAAATAATGGTAGGAAGGGAAACTTGATGATCGGAGTAATAAGTGATAATGATAAAAACTCGCAAGACTTTTCACTTTTTTTTTCTTCTTTTTTTTTTAACTCGATTTTTTTGTCAATTCTTTTTTTTTCTTTTTTTTCGATTTTTTTGAAATTTTTTTTGAATTTATTCTCTTTTTTTTAAAATCCAATACAATAGTAAACAAAATACAAGGAAGAGAAAAAAATTAAATTCCAACTCAAATTTTTTTTGATTTTTTTTTGACTTTTTTTACATTACGAACCTACTCCGAGCTTGATACGAATGTCGGCACTTCTCGTTTTAGTAGCTCTGATACCAAATGATGTGATCCGGCTCGATTGATGGAGTCGAGTTCACTTAAGTTGCCCAATCGTCGATGAGAAGTATTGGTTGATGTCGAATGGAGATAACTTTATGGAGTTGTTTTAAGCGGAAGTAATTAAAAGGGTTCAAAAATGGCTTGGTTTGGAGAATGGATAGGTTCGGTTTAACAAAGAAAATAAAGTTTAAGTAGATAGATAAAATGGAATGGAAATTGAACTCAAGCGAAGAACGATTCAATACCATGTAAAGTATTGCCCCGGGACTTATATTGCTTAAGGTGGGTTTAATGGAAGTCGAAGATGGACCTTGACCCGTTACCTATAGAGAGGTAGGAACCAAAGGTATAAAAAGGTGGATGAACGCCACACTAGGATGGTGATAAGTTCAAGGAGTCGGGTTGACGTCACTAGCGAGCTAGATAAGTCAGAACGAGACTCGTACGAAATAGGATAGGAGGAAACCTCACAATCAAGTTTAATAATCAGAATTGTCTAGGTTCGGCCATGGGATGCATGAAACTCCCAAAGGGTGTCTCTTGGCCGAATAGGTGCTTAGGAAACTCCAAGGGTCCTCCCACATGCATCGATTGTACATGGAACTTGGAAGGGGCCTTGAACCTAGCCATACATGCACTTGCATTGATTACCCCCCATTCATGCATGTGTGCCGTCCAAGGGAGATGCACCTTTCAATATGCATTAACCTTCCATGTACATGAATGTATGTCCTCCAAACATTGAACCGGTCCATGCATGTATCCTCCCGTTCAATTAACTTTCCCATGGACCTTGCATTAAATGCCATGAATGTATCTTCCAAATTCGGCTAACCTACAAAAGTAAATAACATAATTAAATAACACACAACTATTCATATAATTATAATTTAAAATAATAACTAAATAACTTAATATCACTAACTAAATTTGAACACAATAATTATAATAATAAATTCAGCTAGCTCAAAAATAGTCAAAACACTTAATGAGTTGAAATTGAGCTAGGGGTTTCGGCATGAGCTGTAGTAAACTTAATTATAAACTAAATTAAGACTTAGTTTATTGAAAGAAAGAAAGAAGGAGCTGAAAGTAAGCTCAGTTGAGCTCAAACGAGCTGAAACAAGATCAAATGAGCTGAGTTGAGCTGGACGGTGCTCGAGGAGCTAGAAATGAGCTAGGATCAGCTTGCCAACAATGCACGGGTCCTTTGGATAGTTGCTTCAAGCTGATTTTGTGAGCTTTGGCCCTTGTTTCGAACCAAGGTTTTGCATTAGAAGCTAAAATAGCTTCTAGGAAATGTTTAGCATAAGCTTGAGTTATAGGTCCTTTAGGCAGCTCGTTTAGATCTTGGTTTGCACTCGAGGATGCCCCGGGCGTGCTCACATCACTTATTAAATAAAGTTCAACAAAAACACTTATTAATTAAAACTAAGATGAGTTGAATAAATGTCCAGCAACTCATTTATTAAACTAAGATGCTTAAATGCATGGTTTTGAAATGCAAATTTAACTAACATGAAAGTTACATAATTAAACTAACTTGACTTAATTTAATGATGCAAACTTAACTAACATGAAAGTTACATAATGCATGACTTTATTAAATGCAGAACACATATTAATGATGTGCAAACTATGACATAATTAAAAACACAAACTAAAATAACTAAAAATTAATGAATCAAAGTCCTTATTTTCCAGCTGCCAAATTGACAAACTAAAATTAAAAACTTCATTTTGCACTTGGGCCCCTCGAGTTTGGACCAATCTCGGTAGCGTCGAGTTGTGTCCTAACATGATGTGACCAGGATTGCATCATACCCTCCCTCTTGAAAATGATTTGTCCTCAAATCGGGCCATTTGCTCGCGACAAACCTCTCAAGGTCACAAACCTGGTTGGTCATAAACCTGACAAAGTCACTTTCAAGAACGTGTGAATCATATACGGCTCGACAAGAAAGTAGGTTATTTGCATGCCCTCCCTCTTTAGGAGGGTACCACCTAACAACGCCACCTACAAAATAATAAAACAAATTAGTGACACAATGAAGGTTAAACACAAAAGAACTTTCCAAGATTTTAGTCACAACTTGAGCAAATGAACTCAAAAGAACAACATATGAATCAATGCTGGGATCAAAAACAGAAATTGGTATTACCTTTTTCTTCAATGCAAACAAACCTGATTCACAAGATATTTGAAGATTATAGTTTCGAAAATTAGAATTCCATGGTCCAAATCCCTTGAACAATGATATGGAATAGCATTCACTGGGATCAAAGACAAAGTTTTTGTTCACCATTTCAGTTTGACCAGAAAAATTTGTGGCTAGTAACTTATGAAGAACTTGAAGCACATTAAAGTTAAAATCATGCAACACATGTTCGAATCCATTAAGCAACAATATACAACAACCTCCAGAATCAAAAATTTGATTTTGACTTGGCAAGCCAACGAAATTCACATGTTTGGTTTTCGAACTAAATAAAGATAAAACTTGAAGCAAATAGAAGGGGTCAACACATTGATTCAAAATACAATTTTGATACTCACCTTCACTTGACGTCAACTTAGGAATAAAGGCTCCGGGTTTAAAAACATGGTTTTGATTGGTCGTTCCGTAACGTAACAAAAACTTCACTTTCACCAAGACAACACACATGCCAAATAAAGAAGATGATACGACCCGCCCCCGAGAACGGCTATTGTTTCAGCCTACAAGCGAGGCTCATCGTGTTTGCAAGCTGGACGTAGCTCAATTTTATTTTGTGGAGCTTCAATTAGCTTGTTTCCAGCTCTTTACAACCTCAATGAGCTCGAACTAGCTCAATAAACTCATTTTAGTTTCTTTTAGTTTTTCATTTTTTATTTTGCTGGAATAAATTTTAGTTAATTTAGTTTAAGCTAATTAACTAATTTAACTAGGTGTTAATTGTGCCTTTAAGTCATTTAATGTGTCTTATTATTTTCGGCATTAATAGGTTGAGTTAATTAATTTGTCTTGATCTAGTTAAATTAAAGATGTCTTGATTTTATTTAGTTTGTCTAAATTTATACATGCATTAAATCTGTCCAGCCGAATCTATGTGTCATGTTTATTAATATTCAAGTTGTCACAATGTTAATTAGGATGTTCACATTATGTTTTTAATTAAGTTCATTTGTGTTATGTAGGTGCACCCGAATTTGAAGATACATTGGGCAGATTCATGCATGTAGATTCAATGAATGTGAAGGTGCATGTACAGCTGGTTTAATGCATTAAAGTTGATTAATTTTAGTGTTTTTCAAGGCAACTATTCGGCCAAAAAGTGTCCAAGTTGTTCATCCCTCCAAGCTTGGCCGATTCTCTTCTCAAGGGAGCATAAAGGCTATTCACACCATGGCTGTTCGGTTCAGCCATGTTCACACCATGGGGACTCTTCAAAACCTTCCATTCACACCCCAAAAAGGCTGCTCAAGTTCTCTTTTAATGCTGGTCGTTTTTCATCAAGAGTTGCCTAATGAATGAGTCAATTAAACTCATTAGGTGAACTTGGCTGCTACATGAATCTCCGAAATTCATTTGATCAATTTGGAAGCTTTAATTTTTGGTCACCATTCAGCCGAATCTACATTGGACAATATACATGGATTTAAGCTGAATTTTTTTCAATGTTTGCTTAGATATTAAGTCTTGAATTTGTCTATTCGGCTACTAGTCACTCAAGCTATAAATAGTTGCTGAATTTCTTGTAAAGGGACTTTTTGCCATTTTGATAATATATTGAAGATTTGTGAGATTTTCTTCTCTCAATTTCGTCCAAAGACTTGTTGGCTTATCTACTAGTTAGTGGCGTCAACCTTGCTCTTTGTAAAAATCGAACTTATCACTTTCAACCCAAAGTGTGGCGTTCATTTGATACCGAGGTTCCTATCTTTGATAGATAGTGGGTCGAGGTCCTTTTACATCCGTTTCATCCACCTTAAAGACATATAAGATTCGGGTCAACATTTTCCTTAGTGTTGGTTCATTCTTGTTTTTAAGCCTTTCTTTCCATTTCACCTTAAACCGAAAAATTCCCTACCTTTAATATTTGTTTTTCCTTCTTCTTAGCTGAAATACCTTACCAACCAATTCCTTTTTAACCTTAAATGAACCATAAACATCTTCATTGAACAAATATAACTCTTTGATTCAAGACGAACAAAACTTCATCGTTTGGACGATCGGGCAACAAAAACGACTCGGATTCATCAACGAGGCCGGGGCGTATCAGAAGATGTAGGCAAAAATAAATTCAAACAATCAAATCTCTCAAATCTCATGCAAATATACGAAGATCTCACACTAAGAGTTAAAAAATTTTCATTACCATCACGATCAAACAGATTGAGCATTTCACATGAAAGCTCTTTATCAAACATGATCAGATTTTGTATTTGTGGATTTAATCGAACAAAATCAAAAGATTTTTCAACACAAAACTTATTGAGTGAACAACTCTTCATGCCTCCACTTAAAACGAATTTATCAACCATAAATAGCGAGTAACAATTAACCAAATCAAAATAAGGAGATCTTTTTAAAACTAAGTTATCAGAAATTTTATCAACAACTTTCAAACCTGATTGCCATGATTCATTGACTAAAAACTCCTTACCTTGCTTACCTTTAAGCGCTTGAACCTTACCTTTTTCGATCAAATTGAATCGTCTCTCATCAGGAAGGTAATGAAGTTGAAATTTGTCATTTGAATCTCTAGAAACCTGGAAAGAAGAAACAATATGAGGACAACTTACAGATTGGTTAGTAAAAACATTCCTCGCTTTTTCTTGTTGACTTTCATCTTTTCCACTCGTTTCTTTTTCAACTTCTCTTTCTTTTTCCACAATCTCTTTGTTTGTTGAAAACTCACTTTCACTCATGATGCGCCCCGGCTCGGGAAGGAGAGTCGAGTCGTAGATGTGCCCGATCGTGAATTGGAGTAATACTCGAGGGTGGACGAAATAGGTTAAGAAAGAAGAGATAAAGGCTCAAATTTAGTTCAAAAGGGGTTATGAAATGTATTGAGGATGATAGGTGAATGAAAACCAAGTATTCAAGTTGAACCAACACAATATAAGTGTGTTAACCCGGGACTTATACGAATACTTAGGAAAGGTTAAATGTTGTATGGATGGAAAACGAATAAAATGGAACCTTGACCCACTATCAAAGATGATAGGAACCTCGGTATAACTTGAACGCCACACTTTGGGTGCAAAGTGATAAGTTCGAAATACAAAAACGAGTTGACGCCACAAGGGTTACTTGATAAGTCTAACCAGTCCTTGGAGAACAATGAGAGTTGGAAACAAACTCACAAAGTAAACAAATTTCATATAAGTTTTAAAAATATATTGTCTAACCTTAAAATGAATACAAAGCAAGCTATTTATAGCTAAATTCCTAAGGTAGCCGAATGGACTAATAAGATGCTGAATGGTCAGCCAAAATTAAAACAAAAGAGACTAGAAATTTCCAGCAACCTTCCTAAGACATTTTTGGGAAGCTTCATGCATGAAGAAGTCAATTGGACAGCTTCTAGATGTAATCCATTCAGCTGGACATTAATGGAAGTATTGGTGAGCTGAATAAGGGGTCTTGGTTCAGCCAATGAAGTTGAATGCACCTTAATGAAGCCTCCTTGTGAGTTGAACAGCTTGACCATTTTTATTGATGTTTTGGGCACCCAAAACAGCTCCTAAATGCTTCTTGGGAGTATGAAACGTCAACCTTGGTTAATTAAGCAACAGACATGCTTTGGCCGAATGGTCACTTGGAAATTCCCCAAACAACAGCTCTTTGCTGTACCCGAAGCAATACCAGCTTTAATGCTGTTCAATAACGTCCCCCTTGCATGCTTTCATTAATGCCGTCCATGCATGGTGAATATCTCATTTAATTCATGTTTTGCTTCCCTTTAAATGCCGTTCCATACATGAGAACATCTCATTTAATTCATGTCTTTGCTGCACATTAAATTAGCAAGCAGCTTCTTTAATTTCGTCCATTAAATGGCCACATGAAAAAGCACAAACAACTCCTTTAATGCCGTTCCTTACATGTAGAACAGCATCTTTAATGCATGTCTTGCTGTACATTAAATTCGGCCAACATCCACTTCCTTAAATTGCCGTCCAAGCCATTAAACCTGCAGCCAAATAATTAAATTCGGTCATTAATATCTGCTCATTAAAAATTAGCATCTTAAGACAAATTAAATTGGCAGCAATTTGATCAATAAATATGCTCATAAATTCAGCTGAAACTAATGAAAAACATCAATAAATTCGGCAACTAAGACACATTTAATTCAGCATCCTAGATAAGTTAATTAAATTTGGCTGAACATTAAATAACAGCTTAGGCATAATAAATCAGCAATAAGACACATTAAATAATTGTAATAAGGCAAACACATTTATGTTAGGTAATAATTAAAACAAATTAAACATGCAATAAATAAACATAATTAAAATGTCCAGATTTCTTAATTAAACACTTAGTAATTATTTGAGCTAAAATAACTAACTCAACTAATTAATTTATTCCGGCAAATTAAATTAAAAGAGCTAAAGAGCTAATAACGAGCTCAACGAGTTAAATTGAGCTTGAATGAGCTGACTTGAGCACGAATGAGCTAACTTGAGCTCGAATGAGTTGAACCACACGAAAAGAAATTCAAATGAGCTAAAAATTAGCTTCATCTTGCACTTGAGGCCCTCGTGTTTAGGCCAATCTCGACGGCGTTGGGTTGTGACATTACATGATGCGATCAGGATCACATCAACTCATCAATTCTCTTTCATTTTCAACAACACTTGTTTCTCGCACTCTTTCTTTTCTTTCTCCAATCTTTTTCTCTTTTTCAATTTTTGTTTCTTTTTCGGTTTCTTTTTCTCTCGTCACTCTTTTTCTTCTCTCAATTTTATTACAAAATGGAGATAATACAAAAGAATCAGAATAATAGACTTTTCGTTGGAAAGAAATGGAAGAATCTTCATAAGAGTCACGATCAACTCTTCGTGAATAAACCTCCATGGATGAGTTCTTATACGAAACACATTCACTTCTTCGTAAGGATTTTTCCGTAGATGAATACTTTTTTGCATACGAAGAATGACTTGTGCTTTCTCGTTCGTTACCTTGATAGGCTTCAAACTTGTAGCTGAATTTATTTTGGCCTAAATTCCTTGAAGAATAGGAATCTGGATAAGGGTCTCTTTTCACATATTCGTCGAATGTTTGTCTCCTTGATGATCTCATTTTCGTCCGTTCATTTGGATAAATTTTCTCCTGTTGGGTTCTTGCTCGATGACTCCGCTCTTCGACACGATCCAATTGTTTCTTGATGGGTTTGAGTTTTCGATCAAATAGATGCTCCATTTCATGCGTAAAGGCTTGGAGTGTAAAATCTGGCACACTTCCTCCAACAATTCTTACAGGACGGAATCCAACTCCCTTGTCTATATTTTTTTCTGGACTTCGTGACTTTTTTTTAAGAACTCACAACAAAGAATCTCACTATCCACTCACAAAGAAATCTCACACACTTGGCTTTTTTTTCTCTCTCGAATAAACTCACTACTCTCTTACCTCTTTCCACTCACTCCTACTCTCTAAGTTCTTAGGAATTATTTAAACTTAAAAAGCAATTGTTGTGGGTCGGCTTACAAACTTGATGTTTGGGCTTGGTAAGATTATTGTAGGACAAAGGAAGGTAGGCTTGAAACAAAGAAATGAAAAGGTTGGGTGTGGCGAAATAGTAGAAGGTAATAATGACTAAAATTTGGGCAGCAAACAAAAACTAAATTTCAAAACTAGCTCTCTTTTTTTTCACAATTTCTTTTTCACAATTTTTTTTTCAAAATTTTTTTTTTACAACTTGATATCCAATCTTTTAAGTTTGAATGGAAACCAAAATTTTTTTTTGAATTTTTTTGAATTTTTTTTGAATTTTTTTTGAGTTTTTTTCGAGAAACTACTATACCGTAATGCCGACAACGTCAATTCTTACTCCAAATTTGCTAGCTCTGATACCAATTTGATAGGAACTCGTTTTGTGATTGATTCGAGTCGTTAGTGTTTGCTTGATCGTGAATCTGAGTAAGGCTAAGTTTGTTTCAAAATAGAAGAAAGGCTACAAACAAACGTTTAAAAGGGAAATGGGTTTAACAACGAATGGAAAAATTTGGCTAAGGGCAGAGAATGAACCAACAATAGAGGTTGTTGACCCGAGACTCAAAGTAGCTCTTAGGTGAATGACAGTATAGGAAAACAACAAAGAAAAGACCTCGACCTACTATCAAGAATGATAGGAACCTAAGTATATGATGAACGCCACACTATGAAAGTGATAAGTTCGAAAACAAGAAATGGATAGACGCCACAAGCTAAGCTTGATAAGTCAAATCAATTCCGTAAGAACAAAGAGAATTGGATAGCTCACAATTCAAATATTTCATCTATATTCATCCAAAAGTTCTTCCTCTCTGATACGACCCTGCCCTGGAAACATTTCTTGGCTCGACTCACGAGCGAGGCTCGTTATTCTCACAAGCTCGTCCCAGCTCAATTTGGGCGGATTCTAGCTTATGGAGCTAGAATGCAATTTATTTAATTAAGTTTGCATTTAGATGATGGAATAAATAAGTTGCTGATTAGTTAATTAAATAAGCTAATTAATTTGTTTAAAAATCTGGACATTTTTATTTTAATGTGTCTTAGTTTATTACCTATTAAATAGATGTCTAATAGTTAATTAAGTGTGTCTAAATTTAAGACAAATTTATTTCATGTTGTCAATTAATTTTTCCAGACAAATTTAATGTGCAGGATATTGTGTACTTTGGACGAATTTAATGCTGTTAATTAATGTGTTTTGCTGCTGTTGTTTAATGCTGCTGTTGTTTAAATGTAGAATGTTAAACATGTCATAGTTCCAGCCGAAATTAAAAGCATGGATAAATTGTCTTAATGGCTGCCGAATTTATTATGCCTTGTTGACCATGTGGCTGCCGAATTTAATAAGTCTTATTGTTCCCTTTTAATTTGTCTTAAAATGAGAGTTAATGGCTAACTTTAATAGGTGCAGGTACATGGACGGCATTTAAAGAAAAGGTGGCTGCTGCATTTTTCCAAAGCTGCCGAATTTATTGAGTGCATGGGACTTGGGACGGCATTTAAAGCGAAAGTTGCTGTTGTATTTTCCCAACCAGCCGAATTTAGTGTGTGCATGGAACTTGGGATAGCATTAAAAAGAGGAGGCTGCCGTTGCAATTTTCTAAGCTGATTATTCAGCTCACCAACGCATTTTTAAAGCTCCACCAGCCGAAATTGTTCCTTTCACACCCTAAGTCCTTTCATTTTCGTGTGTTCACACATAAGGGCTGATTATTTCCCTCAGTTCACACTTAGGATCGGTTGGAGAACCCAATCTGAATTTTAAGAAGTCCAATCTGTTTAGCTGATCAAGGAGCCGCAATTAAGGCCAAGCTTCACTCCCTAGGCTGACTTTGCATGCACCATTCAGCAACCAAGGCTTCAAATTTTCTCCAGCCGAATTTCAAGGCATCTAGAAGCTGAATTTGACCTCCCAAATGCATTAGGAAGCAACTTAGAATTTTAAGCTTAATTAAGTGAATTTAGAGATGGAATTTCAGCCAAGTATTTTGTCCATTCGGCTAGCCTTTATTTGGCTATAAATTTCGAGTTCAAACATGTAAAAAGGACTTTTGACTTTTGATCATTTGAATGAACTTTGTTCAAAGAGTGAGTTTTATCCTCTCTAAATTCGTACGAGTTTCAATCTGACTTATCTAGCGTGCTAGTGGCGTCTATCGTTCTCTTTTGAACTTATCACCTTGCTTTGGTGTGGTGTTCAACCCTTCTACAATTCTGCAATCCCACTTTGAACCGAATAGAAATCGGGGTGACACTTTTTAGTGTTGAATCGTTTCTGCCGTTTAAGCTCATTTATCCATTCCACTGACTATCCTAGATTTTACCCAACTATAATATCTTTTTACAAAACCGAGCCTTCATTTATCAACTTCCATTTTTCTTATTTTTATCCTTAAATCGAGCCTACTACCCTTATAAATTTACCATCACCTTAGCCAACCTTTAAAACCATTTGAAAGCTTCCGCATCTTTAGCCTTATTTCATCCTATTTTCGATAACTCAACTATTCCTCGTCGACGATCGGGCAATTACGTGAAATGACTCAATTAATTTGGGCCAGATCACATCATCTGGTATCAGAGCTACTAAAATGAGGAATGCCGACGTTCGTACCAAGCTCGGAGTAGGTTCGTAACGTGAAAAAAAATTTAGGTTGTAATTTTTTTCTCTTCTTCCTTTGTATTTCAGCATATTGTAATTGAAAAAAAAATCAAAAAAAAAAGAGAAGAGGAAATTTGAAAAAAAAAATTCAAAAAAAAAATTTTGAAGTATAAAAAAAAGTGAAAAGTCTTGTGAGTTTTATTTTGTTTCTTGTTGCTTCCGAGCATCCATTCATTCTACCATTCCCTCTACCCCCCAAAATGCCACACATACTTTGATTTTTATTTTCTTTGTTTAGCCTACCCTACACCCGATGTTATCCCTTGTAACCCATTTGAAGCCGACCCTCTAAGCCGCAATAAGTCTTCTTGAAACAAAATACGAATTCACGAGAGTGAGACGAGCGGAAAAAGGCACGAGTGGTGAGTACATTAGAGCGAGCAAAAGCCATTAAACAAGTGTAAACACGAGTGGAGTGTTATCCAATTTTCTTTGTGAGTGAAACGTGAGATTTTTGTGGTGAGGTATTTACTTTCTATTTTATTTTAATCATTTTTTTAGCAAAAAAAAAATCATGTCACAAGAATTTTCCGAATCAGATTTCCAATATTTGAAGCAAGAGATACGTAGAATGGTGAAATCAAATTTTGATAAATTGCATGATCGATTGGATCGAGTGGAGAAAAGAGCCAGATGAAAACAAAATCTACCAAATCGAGAAATGGAGTCGAGATCATTGCGGTGATACGCGTCCAAAGACTACTCGCTAAGAGATTCTTATCGGGATTCCTATTCGTCAAGGAATTCAAGACGCGACAGCCTAGAGCTTGCAACTTCTCGACATGACGAATTAGAGAGGACGAGTTATTCATCGTATGATTCAAAGAAGTCCTTCCCGGAGGATTGTTCCCGAAGAAATGGACGAGAAGCCTATGAAAATATTTTCTCTTCCTTTGGGGCAAATGATTATATTTTTGATTCTTTCGTGTCGACTGCACATTGTAATGAAATCGAAAAAGTGAGAGAAAAAGAAAATAAAGAGAAAGAGAATTCGAAAAAGAAATTGAGAATGTACAAGAGTGCGAGCGAGAAAAAGAAATCAAAAGAAAAGAAAAAGAGATTGAAAAAGAAAAAGAAATCAAAAAAGAGAGTGAGGTCAAAAATAAAATTGAAAACGAGAGAGGAAATGAAAAGAGAAAAAAAGAAGTTGAGATTAAAAAAGAAACGAGCGAAAAAGAGACAAATGA
The DNA here is from genome assembly GCF_007990345.1 of Gossypium hirsutum. Taxonomy (NCBI): domain Eukaryota; kingdom Viridiplantae; phylum Streptophyta; class Magnoliopsida; order Malvales; family Malvaceae; genus Gossypium; species Gossypium hirsutum. Next base: position 42,307,784 of record NC_053443.1, read on the forward strand.
ACTAGAAAAAGTGAGGAGCATTTCAACTAATCCATATGAAACTCGTTCTTGTTCTGTTTCTATTTTTTAGGTATCCACAAGGCCGAGTGATGATAATTTACAACTCCAATACCTTTCCAAGGAGAGAAGGTTCACCTTGGTTGAAAAAGGTAACGTTCTCAACTATCTTAGTTCGCCTATGCCAAAAGAGGAGCGAGGTATGAGTTTTGAAATTCTTAAAGCACCTCTGTTTTATTCGATTGTTGATGGAAACCTTGTTGATGAATTGTCCTTTAGAAGTGATCTGAACTTTGATGTGGTTACTTTCCATCCTTTGATTGATGATAATACATTTGCGCAGAATGATGGCAAGAAGAATAACGCTTTTGGAAATTGCGATGCTGATGAGTTTGTTAGTAAAATAATAATTATTCGGCATTTGCAAGATAAAAAGACATATAAGCCATTCCATCGACTTGATTTGGGTAAAAATATGCACTCATTGATCTTTTGTGAGAAACTACTTTGTATAAACAAGAATGTGCGTATGAGATTTGAGACGTATGAATGCTTGAAAACATGCATGTCATTGATTTGTTTGTTTGATATGACGATGACATGTAAAATGGTTAGTGCACTTAAAGTTGAAGATGGTGCCTCAAATCTGCTTTGTTATCCAAATTCCGCATTTTTGAGCAAAATTGACCGACTGAAATTTCGATTACATAATCATTTGGATGAGTTCTCGATGTATTTTGATTATAATTCCAATTTGATTATGATGCATGCTCTATTTTCGAGTATGGAGATTCAATTTGAAAAGGTTAATTCAAGCAAGGAATTTCGACTACTCTACATCGCCGAGGAGCGAAGGTTTTTGTTAAGCGAGCGAGGTAAAAATGAACTTTATTTTCCTGCTCCAAAAGGTAAGCCTCCTGAAATTTCTAAAATATTTTTGATTTCCTTGGATGGTAATAACAATCTTGTTCGTGAATTGGTTTTTGAAAGATACTTTGATTGTGATATGGTTAATTGTTTTGCCTCAATTGAACACGATCTATCTAATTTTAATGGTGACAAAAAAATTCTTGTTTTTGATAATTGTGTTGATGTAATTGTAATAGAATCGATAGTCAATCGTCTAATGCACGGTATGATTGTGCAACTTCGAGAACCATGTAAATATTTTTCATTACCTGTTTGTGATGCCTATGTACATATTTTGACTCATTACTCGGGATTCAATTATAGCTTGTGTAATCAATTTAAGATGTATGCATGCCCAGAAATCTATTCGATTTTGTTTCGAACATTTTTCATGGCCTTGTCGAGTAAACTAGTTCGCTTGCATGGTAATCTGAATCTTTCCAATAGCTTGCATTACATTTGTCTTGTTATACTCGAATTGCAAATTTGTTTGCACTGCTTTTTGCTAACTCATGGATATTATTTTCAGTTGCTTCAATTGTCATTCGTTCCATTTGATCGAGGAAAGATGAGTAAGCGGAGTTATGATCGAATGAACCAACAGCTCGACTTGAGGACAAGTCACTTCAAAGAAGGGGGGATGATACAACCCTGCCCTGGAAACATTTCTTGGCTCGACTCACGAGCGAGGCTCGTTATTCTCACAAGCTCGTCCCAGCTCAATTTGGGCGGATTCTAGCTTATGGAGCTAGAATGCAATTTATTTAATTAAGTTTGCATTTAGATGATGGAATAAATAAGTTGCTGATTAGTTAATTAAATAAGTTAATTAATTTGTTTAAAAATCTGGACATTTTTATTTTAATGTGTCTTAGTTTATTACCTATTAAATAGATGTCTAATAGTTAATTAAGTGTGTCTAAATTTAAGACAAATTTAATGATGTGATCCGGCTCGGTTGATTGAGTCGATTCACTTGATTGCCCGATCGTCGACGAGAAGTTTGTTCGATTTTGTAGATAGATGGAGTTAGATGATTTTTTATAGCGGAAGTTGAGAAAATGGGTTCAAAAGATGGTTTGGATAGATGTTTGATAGGCTCGGTGAAATAAAGAAATATTGTTTATAATTTAATAGTTAGATAGATGTTTGGTCTTAGCCAATTAATTTGTTTTTGTTTCCTTCCTATTTTATTCATTACCTTTGTTTGAAGCCATTAACTCTATTTTGTTTCTTTTAAACCGAAACGATTCTATTCTACTCAATTCATGATCGGGCGACACTAACGACTCGATTCAATTCACGAAATGAGTTCGTATCAAATTAGTATCAGTGCTAGAAAATTTGGAGTAAGAATCAACGTTGTCAGCATTACGATATAGTAGTTTCTTTGAAAAAAAATTCAAAAAAAAATTTGAAAAAAAATTTAGTTTCCATTCAAACTCAAGAGATTGGATATCAAGCTGGAAAAAAATTTTGTGAAAAAAAAAGCTAGTTTTTAAATTTTGTTGTTGTTTGCTGCCCAAATTTTAGTCATTACTACCTTCTACTATTTCGCCACACCCAACCTTTTCATTTCTTTGTTTCAAGCCTACTTTCCTTTTGTCCTACAATATTCTTACCAAGCCCAAACATCAAGGTTATAAGCCGACCCACAACAACTGCTTCTTAAGTTTAAATAATTCCTAAGAACTTAGAGAGGAGGAGTGAGTGGAAAGAGGCAAGAGAGTGGTGAGTTTATTCGAGAGTATAAAAAGCCAAGGAAGAGAGATTTCTTTGTGAGTGGATAGTGAGAATTTTTTTTTGTGAGTTCATTTAAAAAAAATGTCACAAAGTCCGGAAAGAAATCAAAATGTGGAAGGAGGGTTCCGTCCCGTAAGAAATGTTGGAGGAGGAGTGCCAGATCTTACCCTACAAGCAATTATGAGAGAGATGGAGCGATTATTTGATAGAAAACTTGAACCAATTGAAGATCGATTATATCGGGTCGAGAGACGAGAACAATGTGAGATGACACCACAAGATCCAAGACAAGAGCGAGGACGTCCAATCCAAGATCCTTATGAAGCAAGTGGACAAGAAAGTGATCACTCATCTGGCCAAAGTGTACGACGTCGAGGCCGTCAACGACAAAGAGGTCCTAGAGATCGTGAACAACCAGATGACAATCTTAAGAATATCAAGATGGCAATTCCACCATTCCAAGGTAAAAATGACCCTGAAACTTATTTGGAGTGGGAAAAGAAGATTGAGCTTGTTTTTGATTGCCACAACTATTCAGAGAGTAAAAAGGTGAAACTCGCGGCAATTGAGTTTTCTGACTATATGCCATAGTGTAGTGGGACCAGCTTGTAACAAGTCGACGATGAAATTGTGAAAGACCCATCTCTACTTGGGGAGAAATGAAATCAGTCATGCGGAAAAGATTTATTCCATCATACTACCATCGAGATCTTTATCAACGACTTCAAAACCTTACTCAAGGAAATAGAAGTGTTGAAGATTATTTTAAGGAGATGGAGATAGCGATGATTCGAGCTGATATCGAGGAGGATCGAGAGGCAACCATGGCTAGGTTCCTTGCGGGTTTAAATCATGACATTGCCAACATAGTTGAGCTACAACACTATGTTGAAGTGATGGACATGGTTCACATGGCGATTAAGGTTGAAAAGCAACTTAAGCGAAAAGGAGTTAGTAGACCCTGTGCTAATTCTTCAACCAACAAATGGAATCAATAAGTCAACAAACCCCCAGCTAGAACAAAGGAGCCGATGATGTGAGCTTGCCTACGAACCAAATAGAGAACGAACAAGAAGCTATTAAGCTGCCCATTGGTCCAATAACGCGAGCTAGAGCTAAACGATTTAAAGTTGCTATTTTAGCATTGGTGGAACGGATTGAGGAAAATGAAAGCAAAGAGCTTAAAGATGAGCTGAATATTTTCAACTTCTTTGAAGTTGAAATTCGTTCTAGCTAATTAAATTGCTGCTGGATTTTAAACCATTTAAATAAGCATTTAATTAAGTCTTATTACAGCTTATTAATATGTTTTTTATTTAATATAAGTGTTTAATATGTCTTAATTTAGTTACATTAAAGATGTCTTGATTTCATTTAGTTTGTCTAAATTATTACATGTCTTAAATCTGTTCAACCGAATTTGTGTCATGCTTTATTAATATTTAAGTTGTTTCAATGTTAAATTAGGATGTTCACATTATGTATTTACTTAGTTCAGCTTAATTTGATTGAAATTAATTAAGTTCATGTGTGTTTTTAGGTACAGCCGAATTTGAAGATTCATTGGGCAGATTCATGCATGAAGATTCAATGGATGTGAAGATGCATGCATGTTGGGTTCAATGCACCAAATGATACATGCATGGACTATATTAAAGATGGTGTGCTGATTGTTGAAGTTCTCTAAGTGACCATTCGGCCAAAAGAGATGATTTTCCATTCTCCAAAGCTGCCATTTATTTCCTTCACATTGCTGGGTACATTGTGGCTATTCGGTTCATGATGTTCACACCTTATGGTCATTCAAAACCGTCCATTCACACTTCCAAATGACTGTTCAAGTTTCTAATTAATGATGGTAATTTTTCAGCAAGAGTTGCTTCATTATTGACCTTATTAAACTCCATTGGCCGAATGTAGCTGCTGCCAATTTTCCAAGTTCGTTGAAGCTCTTCCTTGGTCTATATTCAGCCGAACCTTGATTCAAGACCATTCATGGATCTTAGCTCAAAATTAGTTCAATGTTTACTTAGTTTTTAAGTATTGAACTTGACTATTCGGCTACTAGTCACTTAAGCTATAAATAGTTCTTGAATTTCTTGTAAAAGGACTTTTTGCCAAATTTCTGAATGAAATATAATTTTAGTGAGAAATTCACTCTCTTTATTCTCCAAAGCTCAAATTGACTTATCTTCAACGAGTGGCGTCAATCTGACTTTGTTCGAACTTATCACCCATTGGTGTGGCGTTCTTCATACCATAGGTTCCTATTTTGCTAAATAGAGGGTCTCGGTTTTTATCCTATTTCCATTTCTTTCTTTGAAACCTTAAGCCCGGGTCCTTATTTGATAATAAGGGTTCGACCTTGTTTCATCGAATTACCCAGCAAACAACAACCCATCAAACTCCTTTGTTCCTAAAGCCATCCAACTTCAAACACCAAGACTTGAATTTGATTCAATTCCGACACTACCTAATTTCGATCGAGAAAGATTACGACTCGTCTTTACATCCGAAACGAGCTCGTATCAGCCGACTGTAGCAGTTAAATCAAATCAGCCCGTTGGAGAGACAAGTCGAAATAAAAATGAGCAAGCGCCAAATCGCACGAGAGACATAAGATGTTTCAAGTGTCAAGGCCGAGGGCACATAGCTAGTCAATGTCAATCGACGAATTATGGTGATAAGAGCTGATGGAGAAGTTGAGTTAGAGGAAGAGGATGAAAATGAACCTGAAATGCCATCCGATGATGAAGATTTAGAGTTACCCGTTGAAGGAGAAATTCTTGTGGTGAAGCGTAGCCTCAGTATTCAAAGTGTTGAAACTGATCAACAAAGGGAGAATATTTTTCACACTCGATGCCACATTCAAGGCTAGGTATGTAGTATGATCATTGATGGTGGTAGTTGTACTAATGTAGCTAGTATTATGTTGGTGGAAAAGCTAGGTTTGGCTACAACTAAACATCCAACTCCATACAAGTTGCAATGGCTAAATGATAGAGGTGAGCTGAAAGTAACAAAGCAAGCTGTGGTGGCATTTTCTATTGGAAAGTACCAAGATGAAGTGGTGTGCGATGTAGTTCCTATGCATGCGGGACATCTACTTTCGGGACGTCCATGGTAGTTTGATAGGCGCGTGAACTATGATGGTTATACAAATCTCTATACATTCAAGCATCGAGGCAAGAATGTAACTTTAGCGCCATTGACTCCAAAGCAAGTGTACCAAGATCAATTGAAGTTGAAAGAAAAGATTGAAAAAGAGAGAGACAAGAAAAATGATAAAAAGAAAGAAAAAATTGAGGGAGTGGAGGTAAAAGTACGAGAGGAACAAGAAAGTCAAAAAGAAATTGAGAGTGGTAAAATGAGCTTATTTGCGAGAGAAAAGGAGATAAGAAAATCATTGTTGTTGCATCAACCCGTACTTGTACTTATGTACAAGGAATGCTTATTCGATGCTAACGAACTTGATAATTCTTTACCTTTGTCTATTGTTTCATTGATTCAGGAATTAAAAGACGTTTTCTCGGAAGATGTGCCAAGTGGATTGCCTCCTTTTCAAGGTATTGAACATCAAATAGACTTTATTCCTGGAGTTACAATTCCAAATCGGCCAGCTTATCGAAGCAACCCGGAGGAAACTAAAGAGTTGCAACGACAAGTAGCGGAATTAATGGAAAAAGGCTATATACGGGAGAGTTTAAGTCCATGTGCGGTTCCCGTTCTATTGGTGCCTAAAAAAGATGGTTTATGGAGGATGTGCGTAGATTGCCAAGCTATCAACAAAATTACCGTCAAATACCGTCATCCCATTCCTAGACTTGATGATATGTTAGACGAGCTTAGTGGTGCAAAATTGTTCTCTAAGATTGATCTGAAAAGCGGCTATCATCAAATTTGTATGCGGGAGGGGGCCGAGTGGAAGACTGCGTTTAAGACTAAATACGGTTTGTATGAGTGGTTAGTGATGCCTTTTGGCCTCACCAATGCACCGAGTACTTTCATGAGGTTGATGAACCACGTTTTGAGGTCTTTCATTGGTCGTTTTTGCGTAGTTTATTTTGACGATATTTTAATTTACAGCAAACCATTAACTAAACATCTTGAACATTTGCATGCTATTTTGAAGGTTTTATGAAAGGAAGTATTGTATGCAAACCTTAAGAAATGTAACTTTTGTACTGACAAAGTTGTTTTTCTAGGTTTTGTTGTAAGTGCGAATGGACTAGAGGTGGACCAAGAGAAGATTCAAGCAATACAAGAATGGCCACGACCGAATAACATCAGCCAAGTTAGAAGCTTTCATGGCCTTGCAAGCTTCTATAGGAGGTTTGTACCAAATTTTAGCACTCTTGCTACCCCATTAACCGGTATTATAAAAAAAATTCACCTTTTATTTGGTCTGATGAACAAGAATCTACTTTTGTTAAAATCAAAGATTGTTTGACTAATGCTCCACTTTTATGTTTGCCAGATTTTAACAAAATTTTCGAGGTGGAATGTGATGCTTCTGGAATAGGAATAGGTGCAGTTTTAACGCAAGATGGGCGACCGGTGGCTTATTTTAGCGAGAAACTTAATGGAGCTACGCTCAATTATCCCACCTATGACAAAGAAATGTACGCATTGATACGTGCATTAGAAACATGGTAGCATTACCTTTGGCCTAAAGAGTTCGTTATACACACGGACCATGAGGCTTTGAAGCATTTGAGAGGGCAAACTAAGCTTAACAAACGACATGCAAAATGGGTAGAATTCTTAGAATCCTTTCCATATGTGATTAAGTATAAGCAAGGTAAGGAAAATATTGTTGCGGATGCTTTATCGCGAAGGTTTGCTCTTCTAAATTATTTGGATGTCAAGTTACTTGGTTTTGCTTATTTAAAGGAATTCTATGCTGATGATTCTGATTTTGGAGAAGTTTACAAGTTATGTGTGCAAGGTGCGTATGACAGGTACTACCAACAAGATGGATTCCTATTTCGAGAAAATAAGTTGTGCATACCCCAAGGATCAACTAGAAATTTGCTGGTTCATGAAGCACATAGTGGGGGTTTAATGGGGCATTTTGGTATTGCCAAAACTTTGGCCATTCTTCAAGAACACTTTTATTGGCCAAAGATGAAACGAGATGTGGCTAAAGTGTGCAATCGTTGTATTGTTTGCAAGAA